>NW_009930528.1:44922-51649 GCF_000696875.1 Nestor notabilis
TTAATGCTGACTTCTGTACTACTATCATATAACGTCAGAGTTAGCCATTGAAATGAAAGGGCCAGTTCACGTCTCTTACTGGCACTGGTTTAGGCTGCAAATGTGGGCAGACTCTGTTGCATCAGTTTGCACTTCAACAAATGTTTTTAAGGCTTATTTTTCATGGGAGGAACAGAAATGAGAAACGGAATTCAATTGTACATGTTGGCAGCCTGGGAGAAATGCCAGTATGTCATAACCCCATGTACCATCCAGCCTCTTTACTTTGTAAAGTACAATTATTTTAAGTTGGTTCAGAGCCCAGCAAACATATCAGAGACATACAAATGCCTCTGTAAATATGCATATACAGTATGCATAAATGATCCTGGTTTTCTTATTTTTTCTGGTAAATAGAAGTTAAAAACCTTAATCTGAACTATCCTTTTTCCCACAGCTAGGCCAGACTTCTGCCTGTAACTCAGTATCATGCAGCCACATGCTTACCCCCTCTCCTTTCCCCCCTCTGGGTGGGATGGGGAGGAGAGTCAAAAGAATGTAAAACCCACAGGCTGAGATAAGAACAGTCGAATAAATAAAGTACAATACGATACTACCAGTATTAATAATGATAATGATATGGGAAATAACAAGGGTAGAGAAACAAAAACCAAAAAAACACAGGTGATGCCCCATACAACTACTCACCATCCACTGACCAATACCCAGCCTGACCCGAGCGGTGATTGGTCCCTTCTGGGTGACTCCCCCCAGTTTTTATACTGGGCATGACGTGCTGTGTTATGGAATACCTGTTTGGCCAGTTTGGGTCAGGTGTCCTGTCTCTGCTTCCTCCCGGCTTCTTGTGTCCCTCCTCCCTGGCAGAGCATGAGAGACTGAAAAGTTTTTGATCAGGGTAAGTGCTACTGAGCAACAACTAAAACATCAGTGTGTTATCAGCATTGTTCTCAGACTAAAGCCAAAACACAACACTGCACCAGCTACTACGAAGAAAGTTAACTTTATCTCAACCAAAACCACGACACTGACATTTGTGTCCGATTCCAATTTGAGATGAGTTTTTGCTTTTCTAACTGCATCTCTGTATGCCCCAACAATAACTTTGTAGTACTCTACAGTATTCATCCACTTTTCCATTCCTGGTATGCTTCCATTTTGGTATTGAGTAGACTCAGAAGCTTACAGTTCATCCATATCACTGAACAGAAAATCCGATATCAGAATGAATAAGAGGAAACTTTTTTCCTACAACTTATTTCTCGAAAACTTCAGCTGTGTGATAAAGCTGTGGGATTAATTAATTTAACATGCATGTATAATTGCCTTATTGCAATCCGTTTCTCCCAGGGCTAATGCTAAGGCTCAAAATCATTAAGCATCTTCAAATGGCAGCTTTTTTTTTTAATCATAGCATGCCAAAAATTTATTTTCTAACTTCAAAACAGACAGGGTTTTTTGTACCTATTACATACAGGTACTGTATTTATAGCCAGACTGCAAGAAGGAATGTTACTTGATAGTAGAAACCAGAAATGTAGTTGCTCTTTTCCCATTAATGCTAAATATCACTGGAAAGTTAAGTGCATGACATAACTCAAATATATAGGTGTATGTCATTCCTGTGCATACAACACACAGGAAGCACAAGGAGACACAACTGGATCAGCTGCTCTAACCTCATTTAATCAAGTTATTCTTTTAGACAGCCCAGTACCTCATATTTATCTCAGAAATATCTCCCCAAGAACATTCAGTTCTTGATTTGTCTATTTTAACAGAAATTTATATTCTTTCATTTCTTTATGCCACTCACATTTTTTATTAACACAAAAGATCAGCTACCATGAAGCACAGGTGAGTTTTTAGCCATAAATATTTATTTGCATGAACACATCAGTTTACTTCTACCATGCTCACAGTTCTTGTGTACCTTTTCTAAATAGGTGAATAAAATGCATCATGAACAAGTATGAGGGACCACTCAAGGAGAGAGATTTTTGAACTTTTACCTGGATTTAGCAGAAAGACCATTCTGAAGAGTTTAGCTGGACAGAGAACAGACAGTTACCTGGCCAGTTTGAATTTCACAAATGAAATAAATCCTAAGCCAAGAATTATTAATGGAAATCAGTCAACCAATAGTTAGAATAACTATATTATACTCATGACTGGCAACAGAAGAAGATAAGTTATAAACTGGACTTCAAAAAATTATTCCTGCCAAGAATAACTTTTTCCTTCAAGATAAAATGTGTACCATGATGAATAAGCATAGCAGGTGATCAGCAAGCTCTCTTTGAAACTGAACCCATCATCCTGCTCAATACTATAACTCAGACGAAAGCCCAGCAGTCCTAGCCATGTAGGCCAGGAAATAATGATAATTACATTAACTATTTAAGGAAAGGAACAGCAAAGTGATAAGTACGTCTTGCAGCAGGTATCTGCAGCCTCATGGGTGCAAGCAATGTGTCCTACAGCCCTCTGGCACTTTGTCTTTTTACTTCAGAAAATGTGCCACTTTGTTTCAGCAACATATGTGAGCAATCTGGAAAAAGTCTGCTGGGAGAATAGTCACTGCAAGTCATCTTGTTTTTCTGGTACCTTAAATATTTTCTTTTAATCCCTAACTAAAATATATACATGATGTGCAAGATAAAGCAAACACTTTAACAACTTGTCTCTTCTTTTTGACAAGCAAGCCGCAGCTTATAGCACATGGGAGAGGATAATCAGCACTTCCCAAGATGTCCCTTCTTTAAAATGACATCTTGTTAACATAATTTTTGTTCTGGTTTCCAGCAAAACCAAGACTTCCACTGTCTACCTACCTGTGTCTGTTCCATTCCATTCACTAATAATTTTTGGTGCTATTTTGGTAATTTCAAATTCAACAGAAGTAACTTTCAAGTATGTCTGGTTCCTAAAAATATCAGTTAGCAACTGAGTCAAATAGAGACAATTACTTACTTTCTGGAGGAAATTCAGTTACAATTCAGAGTAGATTTATCTTGCAAAAGTCAGGAAACAGCAGGAAGACTCACAGAATTCATTCAGCAGCTGATGGGCATGTTAGCTACAAGAAGTGAGGGGAGAAAACATAGAAATAAGAACATCAGGTATAAGCTCATAGGAAATCATATTCCACTAGTTATAGAGTATTTTATTTTGAAGGACTGATTTTTTAAAGTTTATTCTACAAGTCTTCCTATCAGTTCTTTTAAATCCATTTTTAAATGTCATACAAATTTTTGACTCCTGTTTGCAAAAGTGTCTTCTATACAAACTTCTGCAGCACTGTAAATACATTTTCTTATGTCTTGTTCCAGCCATATAGCAGCCTTCAATCATCAGTAACGAAAACATGGAAACTTCACCAGCTGAAGTTTGGTGGAAGGAAGAAGAATGAGGAAGCACCGGCAAAAATAAGTGGGTCAGAAGCTGGTACAGACTGCATCTTTGGGAACATCGAAGGGCAGGAAGAGTGCTCCTGTGTTCCAGCTCTTACAGCAGTCTTCTAGCCTTGTCACTCATTGTCCAGGGTTGCTACAATTATGTGGTGGTATTCAACCATTTTCTGTAACCTCATGGTTAGTTTTCCTGTTATTTTTTTAATCACTAACATATTTTACCTCCAAAGAGGGATACGATGCATTAGAAAATGAAAAAAAAAAGACTGAATCGCCCTATCTTGCTTTAACTATTTCAAGACCTTGACTTCTTTGGAGCTTTTCCCTAGACAGAGTGAGAAGGAAGCAAGGGCCCACAATCTGAATGAAAGCTTGTCTTATTTATTCTTTCTTTTTCTAGTCTAATTTTTATTTTTGCAATTCTCACTTTTCCTCAGGTTATTTAAGATGCCAGCAGCAGCTTGCCTCATGTGCTGCAGAACTAAAACTATTTCAGAAGCAGTAGACTCGAGGAATGAGAAATAACATCTATAAAACTTGTCCAGCTGTTTTACTTGATCTGTGTAATACTTCAAGACATCTATTATTACAGAATTACTGGACTTCCTCAATCCCCTTAAATATTGCAAACATGCTATATCTTTTTCTTGATAAGAAAAACAACAATATAACCCTAGCAGCATTTTTTTCTTTCCCCCTTGAAAGGTGTATCCTTATAGTTTTTATTCTGTGACCCTGACTATTTGAAAGTGTTCCCTGAGTACATGCTATTGAATCTTGTAGCTGCAATGCTACTCCCCCACCATATATATTTTCTATACAGATCACAGCTCTTTTCTCACTACTTACGCAAAAGCTTGCTGAGGATGAATGTGTGGAAGGGCTGTGACATCTCCCTTGGTGTATATTGTGTACTTTCCTTTAGTCCATGGAAGGTTACAACAGCCACAGCTGATAAAGAAGAAAATGTGTTACAGAACAAAGTGACAATGCAACAAATATAACTCATATGAGAGATGCGTTATCGCGGGAAGGCAATAGCTTTATGTAATGCCTGAGGTCAGACTGTACAGTCATAAAGGCAGTTCTTGGCTTTCAGACCCACCTAACAGAGACTCTGCAGAGGAAAAGAAGGAGCAGAGAAACCTCATTATGTCTGGTCTCAGTTCATCAGCACATTGGTGTGGAGAAGCTGAGATATAGGGCTACCCAGTCTAAATACACACTTCTGTGAGTCTCATCAGAAGAAAGAACACTCAGAGCCAGAATACATCTATCTCTTGGATTACTTTTCTACTGAATAGAAAACAAATCAGAAACCCAAATGGTTCCATCTCAGTTCAGTATGCCTAAACTTATTTTCTTGTATTACTATCATCCAAATGAGCCTTCCCTCAAAAAATAAATCACAATGCTAGGGAAAAGAATCATTGATTCTGCAGCTGTGATCAGGGAATGAATAAGACATGACAATGCTTTTGTAGAGTTTCAGACAGCCTGAGCTTGCCTTAGTCATCTTTTCCTGGGGTGGTAACATCCCGTGTGACATAGTTTTGTGTCATTTCTAACACTGTCAAATCAGATGATAAAAAATCCTAAAAGCAAGAGAAGGAACAAGGGAAAGGGGACAGAATAGAAAAGACAACAAATATGCTGTACCTTGTGCCATCACAAGATTTGCATGACTTCTCAAGATAGCCACCATCTGATAAAAATGTGCCTACAGCTGGCATGGCAAAAGTGACAAGCCTTGGAAAACACTTTTTGGGTTATTACTGTAACCTACCCAGGGGAGAGGGCCTGCAGCATTTGGTCAGTTGATTTGGATTTTCTTTTCACATAGCAGCCTTTCTTCCTTCTGTGCAAACTTTGAAGTCTGAGATTAACACATTTCTGCTAATCAATGATAGTGAACTGGACAAGAAAAAGGCAGTTGCATGATTAGCAGCATTTATATAGGTTGCTTTTCTACATGTTTCTCAAGAGCTGATTCTCTTGAGTCAACTCAGAGGGGTTGAGCTGACATCACAGCCTTTCCTCTGAGGGCATGAACTGACCTGGGCATGAGTTTTTGTGTACATTGATAAGCAACACCTTTGTCTGAGGTCAGTCCTAATGCCAGGCTTATGAGGTTCAAAGACAAGTTGACAGATGAATGGACATCTAGTGTAACCAGAGATGGCAGATTTGTTTAGTAAATCATCATATTTAATAAACAGTTAATAAAGAATACAAGAACATTTCTCTCTAAATTGTATCTGTCACTTGAATATTTAGAGCTAACCTGCTAAATTGTCATGACTTTCATCTACAGTTCTCTCTGCCATTGAAACTGATGAGCCTTTTAATGCAAATTATCAGACTGATTCCTCAGCATTTGATGGCGTTTCCTTCTGGCTAATTAGATGGTCAAAGTATTCTGATCAATCTGTGTTTAATCAGCCAAAAGCATTTCATTAGAAAACTCTACCCTTCCAAGAAGTTTCATCAAACATTTGATGGGAATTTGTCTAATTATTGACAAAATTCAATGTCTTCTCCCACCCTCCCTCCCCCATATTAGTACTCTGGGGGAGGATCCCCGACCAGTCTAGTGGAGAGATACAGGGAGCAGTGTTTCTGAGGCACAAATTCAGAGGGTTACTGCAGGAACAAGAGCTTCTAGACAGTTCTTGGTGACCAAACTGCTCAGGAGAAGCCAGTCTGGCGCCTCCTGTGGCTCATAGGTGAATCCACAGTATTCAGTTATGTCAACCCTGCAAAAGACTCTCACATGCACACTGCGTATCTTTTAGATATGATAAATTTGTGGAGAAATTAAAGATGGAATTCCCAGGACAAAATGTTTAAAGTAGCTGTATACATCCTAAGCTATTGAGAAGTGACTCTTGAGTTAGGTGATCTGATTCAGTTTTGAGTTCCCATTTCTCAGAAGGTACATTTTTTTTCAGGTATGCAGCTTTCAGATTATTTTTATTTTAATAGTTTTAGGGTCCTCAAAATATTGAGCAGTTGCTCTGAAAAAAATCAAAACCCTCATGGGTCTTTAGTGTCATAAGACCAAAGTGGAAGAAACCAGAAATCTCCTGCCACTCTGTAGTAGCTCTTTGTTCTTCTTTATGGTTTCAGCAGTTAGATAATTGAAAGCGGCTCACTATTACCCTAGTGATTAAGAAGAAAAAGTATGAATTCTCATCACCCTCAGATAGAAATATTAGGTCATTCATTTCTGGGTTTGTTTTGTTTGCTTGTTGGGTTTGGTGTTTGTTTGTTTTTGTGATGCTTTCCTGGGAAAGGGGATACCTTAGCTTATAGGG
>NW_009930528.1:51680-53723 GCF_000696875.1 Nestor notabilis
CAGGACAATTTTAGTAACTAGATATTCTGGTATTTGATGTATTAATTAAGAGGTAACAGTGGTTACTAAAACAAATGCACTATAGAAATAAGAAACTACGTACTTTGGAAAAACACAGAATTAAAACAAAGGACCACATTATTTTTAATATAATTTTTATTCTTTCTTTCAGACTAATTGTGCCTGATTTTCTTTACTACAGGACCATAATCTGGACCATATTTTAAGGCACTTTCAAAGTCCAAAATGGAACACAATTCCAGTCAGGGGACTCTTCTATCATTTACCAAAGAAAAAAATTATTTCTAGTTTTGCACTGACTGTGTTACACTGGTAAATGTGAATAGTGGAAATTCACAAATAATATTATTTCCAAAGCATGAGATCACAATATTAAAACCTAATCGTATTCTGAGTTCTTTTAATTGTTTAGTCTATTAGCTATCGAGAAGTTATAGTTGGTTTTCAAGTTTTTCATTGTAGTGAGGCAAAGACTTACTTGAAAAGGAAAAAAAAGAAAGCCAAAGTGAGATTCTGGGTGAATTCCGGATTTACAGAGAAATACCAGGTATGGAAAACTCACTGGAAAATTACAGGTCAACATTACACTTTTACACCGTCTGGTGATATAAAGAAAACTGGAATTAAGCTCTGAGTTTAATTTAAGTAGGAATAAACTAAGAATTAATTACCATTTATTAATGATTTATGTCTGTCAGTTCTATGTTTCTCCAAAATTAAATCACTTTCTTAAATATTTTTATATTGTTACATATATTTGCAGCAAGCACAAGTTATTGTTACAATACTGTGAAAGAAATAAAGGGAAAATTCATTAATATATTTTATATCAGCCATTGAACACCACTAAATTATCTGCATTCCTCTACAAAGCCAGAAGAAATACAAATAGAGTATATTCTAGTGGTGCTCAGCATGTTTAGGTGACTAGTGGAGATTTTGTAGATATTTGCAATATAAATACATTTGAGTTTCTTTAAAACAGAAGCTTTTCTTTTGACTTCAGAATGTTCTATATACCACAAAATTTTGTATATGACAAAGTAGAAGTAATTTTAAACATGTTTGAGCTGTTCAATAATTCTGGTTTTTAATATTTAGATACTACAGAACGGTAAAGAATGAAATATGCTTTAAGCAGCACTGTGGAAGAAGTAGTAAAATTAACTTGGCAGGAGGGATAAAGTTAAATCTTAGTCTTTTGTCTCTCCATATGATCCATATGATCAACACATATACCAAAGTCATTTGACCTGTTAAGTTATGCATAAAACTACACCACCAGGCCTCTTTTATTGTAGCTTATTGTCTTGGACACCACAGGAAGAAAGACAAACAGCAGTAATGTGGTTTAATTCAGTCAGAACTTGATTAACTTTGCACATTAGGGATCTTTTCCAGAATTCACTCATCTAGTGCAGACATTGATCGTTTGTACCATCTGGTGGAATGCTACTCACCGTCTTGCCATCTTCCTAGCACTTAACCTAACCTGGACTCTGCAGGGAACTGGATGCCTTCAACTCACGCAGGAGCTGGGGGGATGTAGTAGACACTTTGGACCTGTGCTTTACCCTGACACCTTTCCACCTCCCACAAGATATCTCTCTATTATTGTTTTAAAGTCCTGCTTGACAGGAAATCCAGCTTTTGACAGACAGCTACCTTGGATGGATAAATATCCAGTTGCAGCAACACGAATATGACCTGATCTAGGTCATATGTCACCCTAGGAGAATGAGACTGACGAAGACACAGCGTTTATTCCCATTTAAGACCACTATAAAATATCTTCATAGATGAGATCAGTGACATCACTTTCAAAAACATGGAAACAAATGTCAGGCAATTAATACATGGGATTTTTTTGCTAGCAGAAGATATAATGTATCTTTCTCTTCTAAAATCAGGTGAGATATGAAAGTGTTTCCCAAAGAAGGGAAACAGGGACGGTGGTGAGGGAAGGTTCACATCTCATCCAAACTTTCCATTTTCATTTTCCTTCTGATGTTGCCTTTTTCT
>NW_009930528.1:53797-76350 GCF_000696875.1 Nestor notabilis
GAATGCTGTCTTTTTCCTCAATGAAATTCAGAGGAAGTAAACCTGCAGCCATGTAATATTTCATATAATCGGAAAGAAATTTTCCATCAAAATACCTGAGAACAGTAATGCTCAGTATTTTCAAATAATCCTTTCATTTAACTGTTCCAATATAACTATAAAAGACTTACCTTCGGCACTTCCATCTCATATGGTATCACACTGGCATGGTAACAACTGTAAACATAGTAATGATCATCCTCCTGTGATCACAGTTCTCTGCCAAAGCTATGGTTTTGAAATGACCATATGCATTCCAAATCAGCAGCTTTTCAAAAGACATAATAGCAACCTGTATGGGATTTCAAAACATGCTTAGCTGCCTCAGCATGTTTGCAAAAAGAACATGAGCACTGAAAAATAAATTCCTACTAACATGCTCTGATGCTTTTCATGCAGAAAATTCACTTTACTCTTCTCCATTCTCCCATTCACACACAGACATTCATCCCATACATCGCTCACTCTCCTCCCCTCATGACATTTATTTTCTAATCCTTATGAAGACATTTATACACACTCTGAGGTGTTTATTAAATTATAAATGTCTTATGCACTTACTATCAGATTGTATGCTCTTTGCAGGCAACATCAACCCATCATCATGTACAATGCAGCAAGCATGACTGTCTCCTAATATTTCTAATACAGAAAGATTATATTCTGTGTACTGAGTGCTGAGCACTATCTGAATGTTTCCATAACCATATACGAACCATGAGCACCAAAGAATTAGTTTCGGTGTTAGAAGAGGCTTTCATTCTCTTTCACGTTCTTTCATGCTCTCTTTCATCTTATGTGTAGACTTTTCCTTATGGTAATTTCTGCAGAATTTTAGAAGAGGGTACAGAATCTTCTACAGAAAATGTTCTGTGCAACTACTCAACCCCGGAAGTGTTGTCTTTTCCATTTATTTTATTTCAAACATATAATCTAGCCTGAGTAAAATTTAGCATGTACTACGATGAGAACATTGATTTGTTTTTCTTTGCCTATCTATTACCTCAATCAACATATCTTGAGAAGGTACAAGAGTAAATCAAGTTGTGGAAATGATCCTTGAATTACGTTGAGAGAGAAGAGAATTCACAGCGTTGTCATCTGAGCACATATAAGAAACTGAGTTATTATACTAACCTTCTCTATTAAACCAGTGTATTAGAAAGGTCTGATTTCTTATAAGTCATTTCATAAATGCATTATTATCTATCAACAGGCAAAAACAGTCATGACTATCTACATTATCTACACTTCAGCTGGATTCTGGAAGGCAATGTGAATGAAGAATAGATAAGCTGACAGACATAATACATCAAAGGAATTAAAAGCAGCACCTGGTAGTGAATGTGTATTTTATAGCTACTTTCTGATCTGCTGCAGACAGTGCTATTCTTTGAATTCACAGTGTAAGGAAAAATCCAGATTTTGCACCCTACCTTGTGATGGGAATGTGGTCTGCTTCCTATTACGAGTCAGCTGCACATTTTTGTGTACTTTCTTAAGTTACACCTACCAAAATACAAATAACTCCTTTTTTGAAGAGGAGTAAAAAAGTTTCCATTTAGCTGTAATATGGATTGTCACTAAAGCCATAGAGACATTGGATTTTTACATTTTACCTCTGCTAGATACAATTTGAAACACTGAGTTTTCCAGCTACGTACCATATTCAATATATATGTTCACAGGCACACAGTTAAACTCAAGTTTAATGTAATTTGACTAGAAAATCCATTTAAATTGTTCACAGAATAGAATATTATTTCAGAGTAAGGTGTCTAGACAGCACTTCAATTTAACTTCCAAGTCCCTTTCAGTGCTTGTCCAGGGGATTTTCACCACAAGATTTTGCTGCATTAAAGGCTGTATCTACATCAGGGTTTTATTCTGATTCTTGATGACAGAGACCAGCATTGCTTCACTAATCTGAGCCCTGCCCCATATTGCTGTTTACACTGCTAGAGATTATTCCAGACTGAAAGTGAGTTGGTGACAAAGGAGCAAGGAGCAGCTCTGTATGTCTGTGCAGTACAATCACTGCAATTCTGCTGCTGACTAGAGTTAGGGTGAATGGCAAAGAAAGAAAAAATATGCATCTCAATTATTTCTTAATACTGATGACAAATACCAAGATAATTTCTAACACGCAAGGAGGCCCCACACATGTAGCTCTTTCAAGGAAATAATTCAGAAGTAAAGCTGTTCGACATTGGTGCTGTGCATTGGTCACTCCCACAGCTGCTGGCAGATGTCTGCCAGTAGTAAAGTCATTAGAAAACTATGAGTATCTTAGTTTATACTGCTAATCAGCGAACAATCTGATAAACAGAGTACTGTTCCATCCAATCTCATTCTCCCAAGATCCCTGTTACCCCAAGCATGATGTACTTGTCTCCTTGGAAACCAGTACTCTATGCCCAACACATAGCAATCCTACCCATACTGCATTTGCAGAACCAGGTTCCAGGTGCCCACTGATAGGGAAAGTACAAGGTTTTACTTTTGCAGGGTGCTTCTAGTAACTGAATTCAAACAGGAAAAGTCATTCATGTATATGCACAAGTGTGTTTTTCCAAATGAAATGTAAGAATACAGCGGCAGTAAGGGACTCAAGAAAGTTCTCTTTCCTCCAATTTATGAGTCTGTCAAGACATGTCACAGAGGAATTGTATTATTTTAGTGACCATTTAGGGGCATTACAATTGCAATACAAAACCATCTGCTTTTTGGGGAATGCCTAAGTACTGTGTGTCAAAATCAGACTAAACTTGAATTTCCTTCCATCTTATTTTAAACTTATTATCATTAAAGTGAAGCGATAGACAGTCTTATAAGAAATAAGTACTAGACTCTACCATAATCCTCTTTAAAGTAAGTTGACATTTCTCAGAAATTATTACGGAGACGTCTCTACTAAACGTTCCTCAGTGCTTAGGAAATAGCTTCTCACCAAATCATCTCTGTTGGGAGTGGTGGGAGGTCTGCACTAGACTGGCCCCCAGGAGCCAGCAGCACAGCTGGCATTTCTCTGACAGGATGGGAAAGTTTTGTTTTACTGCAGGGGTGGAAGATGCTTGGGCATTTTTTATGAAAAATATTATGAAGGGTAAATTTAGAAGGAAACCTGTTCATTAAGCCTAAATTTGTTCATGGTTAGGCCTCAGGTAAAACCTGCCTTTAGACACTTCCCTGACAACCTTCCTGCAGATTCAGAAAGTGTTTATTCTATCTGTCAATGAGAAATTAAATTTAGTGAATGTCTCTGCACCCATAGCTGATCACTTTCAATATACTGCAAAATTTTATACTGAAATAGGCCACTACAACACACAAATTACTGTGAGAGGAAAATAAGAAATTAAGTTCCATTCCATTCCACTTGCCTTCTTCCTTTCCCTTTTGTCTCCATTGTCTCCTCTTCTTTAACTGCTTCACATTTAATTTCTACTTCCACTAGTACAAATAACATAATTAATTGCTATTTCTTTTCTACTTATATGCATGGCTAATTGGTTTCATCAAGAGAAAAATACCATGAATTTTTACAAAATGGTTACAAAAGTTTTGCTTACTTTTAAACAGCATCTGATAGATAAAATTTCTGTTTGCCTTAATAGGGATGGGGATCTGAGTACCATAAAAAACAATCATTTCTTGTTTCTCAAGCAAATTGGAATCATGACCTGACAAACCCCTAATGCTGCTTTCAGTGTCCAGGGTGCTTAGGGGAGCAAATTCAACGTAACCCAACCTTCATCAGTCTTAATCTTTAAAGAAAGTATGTGACAGGTATACATTTTAAATATGTAGTTTGACCTTGCATAAGAACAAAGGTTAGAGTGGTAAAATGTAATAATTTAAAAGATTTTTCTTCTCAAGGACTATAGGCTCTTTCATAAATCTATATGTACTAATAAGACTTATATATCATTGCCAGTGAAATGTACAGGACAGAATTAAAAGCAATTCTTGCTTTTTCTTTTAAAAGAGAATTATGCTTTCAAAAGATGCCAGATTCACAGCAGTAGCCAGTGATATCTTCTGTTTATTCACACCTAAGAGTTTACATAGCTAGTGGTATATTTTTCATTAAAATCCTTTAGCTCTGACCTGTAAGAAATGGTCCTGAAGGTGAAAGATTAGTTTTATCTCCACATCTGATCTTTCTAAAATTGACCTAACAAGAAGTTACAGCAAGGGTATTAAGTGTGGGAGAAGGACAACTCCAAGGAAAAGGATTGGTTTTGATGTGCAACAACTACTCCACCCATGAACTGGATAAGACCATCAATGCATTTCAAAATCTTTATAATAGATCTTGCCCTCAAAATTACCTTGAAATGTCATGGTCTTTACTACATGCACGTAAGAAGCGTAAATCTTCCTTATTCTAAATTAATTGTTCTGTAAACTATAAATACGTAACTTTCTCTGCTTTTGTTTTAGCTGCTACTGACATGAATTTACGGGCACAATAAAATAGGAAAATAACTTTGTAATGTAAAACTGTCACATATTCTGGTTTTATTTTAGCACTATTATTTTTTCTAAAGTAAAAATTTATAACTAATTAAAAATACATTAATACATAATAGTCATGTTGTGGTATACAATGTATTTTGCTTTTATGATCACAAGTAATATAGAATTGAGAAAAGCACAAAGATTTTTCACAGATTATGCTGTGGATGATTCTGTGCATATTAATCTGCAATATGCTGCTCCCCAGAGTCTTAGGAAAATGTATCTTATTTTTGTTACTTTCTTTACACACAGAATTCTGTGTAAATGAGTTCATTCACACAATTATACTTTGCTCCTAAAGAAAACATTACAATTGTTTTTTTTTTCTATCACTAAAACAATTTCCATTGCAGACCCTACTGCTAAATGGAAGATAAGGTTATGTCTTCCTACAAGAAACCAGATGAGCTATCAGTCTGAAGTGGAAGGAACGGACTTTGCATCTTCTAAAGACAGCATGTACATATACACACTGCAAACTTACATTCATGCCTCCATTCCATAATGGCCACAAACAGATACCTGTTTTACCCAATTACACTTTGTTTCATGTGGCTTTGTGCAGGTTGCATGTTTCCAGTGCATTTAATTCTGATAATGACACTCCCCTGCTCATATAGTGTATACTGCTGGTATAGTGTAAACAAAGGTATTTAGCAGTACAGGATATAGAAATACAATCCATGAATCAATTCAAGGACAGCAATGTTGGTTTTAAGTTAAGGAGCTCTGCCTTGAATGTCCATGCTGCACTCTCTCCTATGGTCCATGCAAATGTCAGCAGGAGCTACCACACACTCCCAGGAAAGGAGCTCATCAGCTGCAGCTAGCTACCCTCTGTTAACATTTACACATGGATGACTGTGCTGTCCTTGCTGATCTCTTGATTCTGCTCCCTAGGACTCTGAGCTACTACATAGTAACTGCAGAGCTCTATACTTCAGTGACCATGCAGGCTTAAAAAGAAGGCAGCAACTTTTACATATTCACATCACTGTTGTCATAAATACAGGCTGTGGTAAGAGTCTGTGAGCATCTCCTCTGAATCAGAATGTGAGTGCTGCGGGAATGTGCAAAGTCAAAAGTGTGCAGAAACGTTAAGTGAATTTATGAGCTGTAAATGGAATTGAATTAGAACAAAATTGCATAGCCAATAATTTCAATGCTTCTTAATACCCTGTTGGGTTTTCTTAGATACTATTTTTATATGAAGTTTGGTTATTCACTGTATTGAAGTATCTTATTGTTTTAAAATGTATCTAGATTATACATGCAGACAGTGCACGAAATATGTCAGAAACACATACTAGCCTATGTATTTTTTGCAATCAAAGTGACTTCTGACATCATAGTGCTAATAAGTTAAAACTGTGTGGGTGTACTGAACTTTCGAACAGCAATATCTATTTTTCTTTCTCTTTTCTTTGTATTGAGGCTCTGAGCTCATGTTGTGGAATCACTGCAGCAGCCTGTGAATAATGATGCACAAGGTAGAGAAACCACAGCCCCATGCTGAGAGCAAGTGAGAGCATACAGACAAAGCTGGGCTGCGCCATCAACAGAACCCTGCCAGCCTGTTTGCTGTATGAGACAGTCACAGACACACAGAAGATTTGTCTCAAAGGACTGGCAATCCTAAGGGGAGTGAGAAAAATAAATAGCAGTTAATGTGGATTAAGTACTGGGTTTATGATTTTAATTGTGAGTGACTATTATTCACACTGATATGCAGGTGATCATCAGAATAAATTTGTAATTCTGTTTATTTCAGTAGATGACAGAAGCACAATTCTATCTATTCAACCAATTGGTCACATTTGATTAGTTAAACTACTTTAAATCTGAAATAAGAATTTGAAACAACTATTAATAATACCATGAGCTAAAAGATGAAATTTGTTCAGGATTGCCTCCCTTCCTGCCCCAGCACATACCCATGTCCTCCCTGCTGGGGATGTTCTCTGCCTCTCAAGCTTTTCTTCTTTCACCTCTGCAGGTGCTTAGTGACAACTTCAGTCCTCTGAATCTCTCCCTAGACCATCACAGTACAAATCTTTTTTTTTTTTGTCTAAATGAAGGCCCTGGAGCTTTCCTCAGAAGCAAGGAGAAGCTGTAGCATGAAGCAGCTCTACTGTTAAACACAATTCAAAAAACATACAAAGGAAAAAGAAGCCAACAACATGAAGGAAACAGCAGTGTATTTCTGCTGCTTTCATTGCAATCTCATCAAAGTAGGTCCTGAATTCTGGTCAGAGCCTGCCTGATTCTCTTTTTATGCAGCAATTTATTTTAAATTGGGCATAGTAAGCCAATTCTGTGTATTTATGAATACACACAGCTATCACGATCTACTTGAGCAGCACAGAGGAGGTGGAAAGGCTTGCTGGGGAAACATCCACTGCACAGGAGGCATCCCAAGCAGGTCAGATAAACACCACAAATGGCTATACCCTAATATGAACATTCACCTTCTTTTCAATGAATTCATTGTGAGCATGAAACTCTTAAGACCCATGGGTATCTTTACCTGGAACCCACAATACATTCAGACTGAACATAAACTGAAAACAGACACATTTCAGAACACTGGAGTTAGGAGTATAGACTCAAGGCTGCAACCTCAGGCAGTGCTAATGTCAAGTGATAATTTAAGTGTATGAAATGTTTCTCAGTGTTATGCTGTTGGCTGTTGTTTAGTACTGAAAACCATTCATTTCCTCTGAGAGAAATGTGAATTGGGAATATACAAACCACACAAGACCAGACCTTTCCTCACGAAAGAAAAACATTTCCATCTGTATCGCAAACCAGGCCTGGCCATAGGACTTCTTTAAGAGGTTTATTTTAAATTACTTAAGGACACAGCTAAACACCAAAGATTTAAAGTTATTATAATTGCATAATGGTTTGGATGGAAACAAGGACAAAGAAAAAGTATGACACTGGAAGAAATTCCCAAAAAGATTTGAAAGATAGATTTTTCTCATGTTTTTCTCAAGGCTCATTTTCCCTGAAAAATTTATCTTAATTTACTCTTGGGTATATTCATAAATTTGAATTATTAGAAAGTCATCCTACATTATTTTCAGTGTTTCACCGTGTCTCTCCCCAACAATATAATAAAGCCATTTTAAAAAGGAGAAAAAAGCTAGAATTCTGCAGTGGAAGTAGGAGAGGACTTGGTTAGATGCCCCTTTATTTCTTTTCCTATTCACAATTGTTTTGCTAAACATTAACAGTATTGTCTGTTATCTTTCTTTTTGATAGAAGGAAATGGTGAGAAAGAGGCAGAAGCAAAGACCCCTCATTACAAAAAAGCATGGATTTTCAGAATAAAATACAGCAGACACCTCAGGCCTCCCTTTCTTCTAGCCATGGCACAGATACCTCATACCTCCCACATCCTCAAGGAAAGCCTGCTATTGCAAACATTAGACAGATGGTAATGAGTATCTTCCCAGCTAACACTTTCTTGAATTCTGGTATCCAGCATGCCCTTCTGGGGTGCTTTCCAGCTCTCTTGCCTTTACTTAGGTCGGCTGAGGAAGACAGTAAGAATCTGGGCTCAGCAAATGAGGTTTTGAAAATATTTCATATGTCATCAGAGAGAAACGGAAATGAGAGAGTCAGATTTGTTAGCTCATCTGCTCATTGTTACTGACTCACACTGTTGCAGCTTTTCAACCTAAGAAGGAACCTCATCAGTCTTCTTTTATTTTCTCCAGTCATTGTATCAATCATGTCTCAGAAGATTAAAATTTAATAAAGATCAGTGTCTAAAAAGGAAAAGCCTGAATAATAGAGCAAATAGAGCAAAAGACTGAGCTGCCTTTGTTCAGGTATATGATACAGGTTGTCAAACACAAGAAACACTGAATGAGCAGAGACAATCAATCATGCATGTTATCCAGTGGAGTTGGCAGACAGGCATGGGGACACCTTTAAAAGTGAGCTTTGTTTCCCAGTTTTGAGGATTGAAACAGGGATGCCATGTTTTTTTCAGCTGGTTGTGCACATCTATGACCTGTGTATGTCTTTGGGTGAGCTGGGCCATTTCCATAAAGAAGAAACATCTTCCTCCACTCCCAGAAAACCAGACATTCTTGGCATCTGAGCTTTATGCTGTGTATCCAGATGCTGAGAGTGTTCTCCTACAAGGTAAGTCTCAACACATGGAAGCTGGAAGGTGTCACATGAAATATGAAGATAAAAAACTTCATGCCATGGAAGTCAGTGAAAGTGGTAAAGTATATTTCTGTTAACAGACATGTCCTTGTTCTTTCCCTCTTTTTTCTTCTTTTTATTTTTTTTTTTTTTTTTTATTCAACGGCCACTACATTCTTTCTGGCAGATGACCAGTTAGGTCAATGGCTCTTCAATAATTTGTCGGGAATAACCAAAGCGAAGGAAATTTCTATGTGGATCTGGTGAACATTTACCCCATTAATCTTCTCCTTTGCCTTTAGGAGCACCTGACTCTTGACACTTTAATATAATCCTAACCCATGTAACTCACATGACCAGTTGTGCACTGTCTACTGGTGGGTTGGGAAGAGGAGGGGAGTCGCTTCACTGTGGTCTCTGCAGGCATCAGGCTGCATGCTGAAGTGTGTGTTTACCTTCATTATGACGGCTGGTGTAGCTGACTCTTGATTATAGACAAAACATCACAAAGGCCTTTGTAAAACCCAGAGTTTGTTCCTATGATCTCCTGTGGTGGTAAATTATAGTATGAATACACAATGTGGCAGAAAGCAATAATCTTGAGTAATGTAGCTGGTTTTATTCCTCCCTCATTTCATTAAGTGTATTCTTGTCAGGCAAGGGACAGGCTTTCAGCTCCTAGGAGCAGATGCTCACGTCCCAAAGCTAGACCTGAAATACTCATCATGAAGACAGAAGTCATTTGCACAGTCTGGACCAAAAAGAGTGATGTTGGCATTTTTGGTTCAGAATTACTTTTGTTCCAGAACAGATGTATGAAAGAAGACAAGTACTGGTTTATGGTCTGTGTATTTCTGTCTTTTACAGACCGATGTCTCCTCCCGCACTGCTTGTGCACGTCTGTGGCAAGCGGTGCCCTGCAGGGCTCACCTGGCAGAGGCAAGCAGGCAGTATGAACAGAGTGACTTGGCAGTCAGCTGCCCACAGAGTGCGCCTGGGGAAAAGCCTTTCTGTGTACATCTGTACTTCAGCTCTTGTCAACAGCAGTCTGATCCCACAATATCACGGAAGAGGGAAGTGAAATCACTGCAGAGAAATCTGAGGTTACACTAAAATGAGAAACACGACACTGAAAGACTGAGAAAGAAACATATATTCTCTTCTGCTGACTCTGCTCTAAAAAACATCTAGGAAAACAATGAAACAAGTTTATTCCTTAAACTAATGAACTAAGGTTTCTCAAGGCTCATCTGCAGTCGTATAAATCTATCATATTATTGATAAGCATCTAGATTCTCTCACTACAGACAGACAGAGGAAGTCTGTAAGGATTTATAAGAAAAATGATTTGGAATGAAGAGGATCACCTTTTTACAAAGAGGAGCAGAGAATTTTGCTCTCAAAGATCCCCCTGTTTGTATTGGGTATTAATATTGGGAATTAGTATTAGGAACGCCTTTTTCATTCCCAGGGAAGGTAGAAAAGGTTGTTGCATGTTATCCAGTGAAGTGTATCCCAGTTGAATACACTTACCTCACTTTCCTTGTGACTTTCTTTCCAATTCATTTACTAAGAAGGCTGGTAAACTTCCTCCTCCAACCCTCTCCTTAATTCTGTCTTCCAAATTTGCTAGAAACCTCTAAAAGCCTTTGGGAAGTTGAATCAAAGGCTCATCATGAAATGGTAGACAAGAGAAGTAGCTTTACTGATTATTTTCAAAGGCGTATTTTCTCTCACAGCAAAATCTTTATTGCGCTGTGAGGCACAAAGATGAGGCTCCACCCTGACTGAAGGCAAATTTCAGACCTCATCTAATGGGACTCTGAGGTCTTGGCAGAGTTAGAGTTTTATCATTTTTAAGTGCTAACCCTGTGCATGTTACACAGAGGGACCCCATGTCCAGGACTCAGTGCAGGACTGAGGTTTTATTTATTCTTCCAGTGGACTGCAAAAGTTATATTCTGTGCTTGAAGAACCTTTCCTTGCTGAATTCTGAAAATAATATGAGTTTATACAAAATAGGGAGCCTATAGAATTTCACTATAGAAGCAGAAAGCTTTATTCAACTGGCTGATTAAAGGAGTTTTTGCATAGCTCTTTAATCTAATTTTTATGCGCCCATTAGTGGGTTCTTAGAGAATAAAACATTTTAAATATATAATATCAAATAAATTATCTTCAGGTTTGACAAGCCATTGACTGTATACAAGATAAAAAGTAAATATTGAGAATAATGAAAAAATTAGCAAACCCTACACTTCTCTATGTATAGCTTAGTTATTACAGCAGTACCGGAGAAGGAAAGAAATAACTACAGTGACTAATTCCCCTTAGAATGATACAGTGTAGTGAGCTAATTTCTCCTGTGTATGTAATATTGTTGCCTACTGGCTGCTGACTGGTTAGGAAGAGGCAAAGTTTAACCAAAGAAGCCTTCCTATGGCCTATCAAATCCTGAATCTGTCAGCTGACAAACTAATTCCTCAGAGGACTGATCACCCAGCAGCATCCAGCTGACTTTCAAGAGAGCTGGTGTTACCTGGCTACTTTATTACAAAAACTAAATATAGAATCAGGGGTTAAAAATATAGGTGATTAAGCCTTTCAAAATCTTTCCAGTGGCTAGCAATCGAAGAGGAGATGGTATGACATTACAGCAATAAGGGTAATATTCACTGTGAAACTGAAATTATTGATATTAGTGAAAGAAAACCTCTTTTTGTTCACATGGAAAAGGTTAGCAATTCTATAATGAATACAGCACAGTTCTAATTTCTGCTCCCCCAGGAACATGTATTATTTATCTGAGAACTACGTCTGCCATCTAAAGCCTTTAGCATCATTATTTTATCATTCCAAAAATTATTACAGAGTGGAAAAACACTATGAAAAAAACAGAAAAGGTGGTGTATATCCCATTTCTGTTAAATACTGCTGGCTGTAAGTTTGTTCTCTACAGTCAACACAGAGTTTCCTAGTGATTTCTTAACCTCAGAGTTACCTAGATATTATACTGCTGGAAATCAATGAAGGACTTCCCAATGTATGTGCCTTTCACACAGACTTGTTAGAGATGCGTGATGAAAGGTGCAGGTGATGAAAGGTGCAAGGCTTAAACCACAAGTACTTTCCCTCTTTTTTACCCACAACCCCAGCCGCATTCTGACCTCTGAGCCAAAATACTAAATGAATAGCAAGCAGTGCGTGCTCTCAAAACCCCAGATTAAGCCTGATAAAAGTGATTGCCCTCAGAGAGGCCTAGAAGCTTACAAAACCTGTTCCTGACTGGGAGGGGTAAAAAAACATATTCTGGGGCATGGAGAATAATTAAAGATGGTTCACAGTGTGAACACCTGTTAACTAATCTGGATTACTTTCCTCAGTCTGATAGACATAGGAAAAGTGTATGGAAAAATATGCATCTTTTCCACATCCACACTGCCTTTTCTGAAACAGAGACCAGAACAGAATACATGAAGGCAGTATTCAAGATACAAACTTATCTGGGTAGTATTCAGGGACATAGTAATGTTCTCTACTTTTCTTCTTAATTGAATCCTTATAATTCCTAACACTTTTTTTTTATTTTAGTTTTGGACTGCTATGGAGCAGTAAATTGACTTTTTCATAGGACTATCATTGCTATAAGGCCCTGTTCCAAGCAATAATGGTTAGCTCAGACCTTATTTTATATTCAAAAATGAAACTTTTTTTTTTCCCCAGATGCATCACTTCAGAGTTATTTACACAGAATTTTACTAGCTAAATTAATAACCACTTTTGTAAGGGCCTCATGCAGTTCTTCACAGCCAGGTCTCATCATTTCACCCTCTGCAACTTACCAGGATCAGCAGATTTTGCCATCTTACAAGTCACTTCTTATAAATCATTTTTAAGTGTGTTGAGCAGTACAGAGCTTGGCACATATGTTCAAGACTCCTCTCACCAAACATTTACACATACACTTTTCTCCCAACTTTCAGACATTTTTTTTAATCCATAAAATACCCTCCCTTTTATTCTATGGCACCTTTGTTTCTGTAAGAGCTTTTAAGGGCTTTTGCTGATAAACCTAGTTGAAAGCCTTTTAGAACATGTTCTACACCAGCTGGGCTTTGTGGTATTTCTGGTTTCAATGGAAATGGGGTAAAACCATTACAGAGCAAAGCAGAGCAACAACATATAGCCTGGGCAGTTACCCTATATCGTAGTGACTTCATCTTTGCAGCTAACCTCCGGTAGGGACGACAATGAAGACCCTTGCTTGGGGTGGCAATAAAAAAGTATTTTTGCTAGAGTTTTAAAAGACTTGCAGCATTTCCTACTGGTGAAAAACTGTTTAAGGACGAGTCAAAATCTGACCATTAAGGTTTACCTAACCTACCCCAGAAGACTGCCAGAGCTCATTCATTCATACAACTTTACTTCAGATTTCTGCAGAAATATAAGGGAATGGAGTAAGAGGACTTGGCCATGTCACATAAATTTTCAGAACATTTTCTTGGGCATTTTGAGTATTTTAATGTCAAAACCAAAATGAACACTGATAGCAGTGAAACACAGCCAAAATTCACACTTCTTTTTTTTTTTTGTTATTTTCATCAGCCAAAAAAATTAGTTGATAAAACCCACTCATTTCCTACTGACTACATGCTTCGGCAGCATATATCATTCTTTCATGAGCTGAACCTTTTACAGAACTACACTTCCTCAACTTAAAATAGTGAAAAAACAGAAATTAAAGATTTTTAAAGGTCATGTGAGAAAAAACTCTCAATGAACATCTCAGAGGGTCTTGGTCTTGCCTGAAGTGATTACTGAAGTGACTATTTTTGCTGTTTGATTTATTACTGTGTAACTTTAAAGCTAGGGTAAGAAGGAAATCAAGTGGCCTCCTCCAAATGACAGAGGACTGACATAGCCTTTCTGAAAACCAAAAGTTTTGTGTGAAGAAAGACATAGGGACAATAATCAAAAGTGAATGTCTTGTCTCAGGAGACAGAAAAAAATATGGGTCTGGAAATGGTGGCACCAGTTCAAGAGAAGACACATAGTATATCAGACAAACAGATGCTGCCAGCTGTCTAAGGAGCTTGTACCTTACTTTGTTGAAATCCCGGACTGATTTGAAGTATGATGTGGCTACGACTTATGAGAACTGAGTAAATGGAAGGGGTGGTAGGGAAGAAGGTAGCTTTACAATAGAAAAATGGTTCATTACAGGGAAAAAAAGATAGAAACTTCATGTCTGACAGCCTGCAAGCTGTCTTGGAAGAACACAAACTTTGTTCACTTCTAGTAAGGTCAGGGGACAGATAAAGGAAACTTAAAAAGAAGAAAAACACAGGATAAGGGTTTTTTTTTTAACAGTTTCATTCTGTTCACTTGTAGAAAGCCAGTTCGCTTACTAAATATTCACTTTTCCACTGATTGGACAAGTCAGATTAGAAACCACTATTTAAAATTATTTACATCTTTTCAGATTTCTCCAAGTAAATCTAAAGAAACTCAGAAAATTCTAAGCTTTCTTAAAAGACATTTTACTTCTGGAGAACATTAATATATATTTTGTATTCTGCTTTAAATTGGACTGTTTCTGTTAGGTTATTGTTTAGTGTACTTGAAATTAATTAAAAGTACAAGATGGACAGTACTGACAGCCAGTACCCCTGGCATGGCCCCTTTCTTTTTCCTTCCTATCTCAGAAAAACATTATCCAAGTGTACTTGTCTAAAAATGCTGTTCTAGGAATCTGAGGCTTTGGTATCCTTAAAGATAATGAAATTACTAAAATTTTGTCCCTTAAATCTTTGTCTATTAAAAATTCAGTTGAACAAGAAGGCTGCACCATTTCATCCCCATATCCACTTTCATGGCTTAATAATCCCCAGCAGGAGTATTGCTGTGCCAAAACTCCCTCAAATAGACACAGAGGAAGCAACTAAGGTTAATATGACGGCATTTGTCTCTGCACTACTAGTCTCCGGTTAACATAAGCTAAGATTTTTAAAATCATTTTTTTTCCGCAAAGGTTTTGCATTTAATTATAGAGTAAGGACACTGTGTGTTCCAAGAGCAATCATCTTACTGACATGTTATTCTGAAGCCAGCTTTCATTCAGTGTGACACATGCTGGTAATGCACTACCAAATAGAGCTATAATGAAGTGAGGCTGGGGAAAAATACGTCGGAATCTGAAATAATGCCAGCTAAGAAAGCTTATCTCTACTTTATTATTATTATTATATTCAATAAACAATCTTTCATGCCTACAGAAGAAAGAAACAAATGAGGGCTTTCTAGGGTAGGTATAAAAGCCTTGCATAAAAAATAAGTTTACTGAGTTACAAGTACTGAACTTTCCATATCGCTCTAAAGAAAGAAGAAATGGGGAAAAAGCAAAAGCAAGCTAAAACAAAGGGAGAATTTTACAATTATGAGGTGAAGAAGAACAGAACCCTCTTAAGGTAGAAGACAAGAGTATGTGTTCCAGGTCATGGCTTATGACCATCTTTGGTCAGGAATCTAGCATTTTATATAAAGTGCGTCATGAACTCTTATGTTTAATTGCAGGTCCAATTTAGAGATCCATTGAAGGACCTGGAAAAACTCTGTTTTGGGGGTGGATTTTTCTGACTTCTTCATCTAATCAGCCTTCTTGAAAAGATTCTCAATCACCACCTGTGAACCTGAGGCTGCAATGTTGTAAGGATCCTCATTCTTTGCTGGGTCAGTCCTGTGAGTTGCAAAAACATGGCTGGTATTTGTTAAGCAACTTGTGACCTGTGACTGTGCATTTTTTACTGAACTTTCTTCATTTCACTTCTTCCGTATCCTGACAACCTGTAGCATGTTTATCCTTGTTGATGAACAATTCCATCGTGACCTGATGTGGGGTTTCATTGCATAGTACAGGGTGCATATCACCGTAAGTTCCTGAACCATGACTGAGCCTCAAATGTTGTTACAGTATAGCGCTCTTGTTTGTTTCCTGAAGTGCAATAATTGCTGGGAAAAGGGATTAGATTTTTAAGATGTTGCAATAGAAGTTCTGAAGATTTCGAAGTTGAATGTTATTTTTGTATCTATTTTCAGGGTCCTTGCTTCTCTTTATTTCAAGTCAAAATCTGTCACTGAAGAATGTATTACTCTTTCAGTATAAGCAAATTAATAGAGTTTCATTTTTCAGTTTCCAAATGATATAAAATTGATCTTGAAACAGAAGACCTCATTCATATTCCCTAGACTTAAGGTTTTCACACCTCTCTGGCTCTCTGTGGGCACATACCAAGCCACTGATACATTAAGAGCTCTTGAGTTAACTTGTGTCTCCCCTCACTTCTTGTCATACCCACTTAATATGAGTGCATGCAATCTATAGGTGAATCCATCCCTGAGTAATTTACATTGTTATACAAGGAATTTATTACAGGAACAGTATCATGAAACATTTCTGTTCAAAATTAGGGCAGGGCCAAAGCTTTGTGAGAGCTCTATGGTGTACATTATCAGAAATTTTATTTTTATTTTATGTCTTTTATTCTAAAAAGATATTACATAGATTATTTTGTATGTTCTAGCTACACTAATAGAGATGCGTTCATTATTAATCTCCATGATACACTTCACATCTGGAGGATATTATTTGCACAGCAACAGTTTCTGCCAAGACCAGAGTCTTAAACTCTGAAGTCCAAGAATATTAAATCAGAGCAGAATTTTATAGCAAGCTCAATGTAGCTACTAGTCAAAAATAAAATAATTTCCTAAGCAAATATGCTGATTTCTGTGTGGTACCTGGAAACACAGCTTCTGGGAGCAGAAACAATCTGTTTGGAAGCTGACTGTGTTCCTGTGAGGACACATAACTCAGTGCCAAAATAGTTATACACTTAATTAATTAATTTGCAGTCTGTATATTCCAGCCCAATGAAACACTAATATAATGTGGTAAATTCCTTTTTCCTCCATTCAAAGAAGCATCAGCTCCCTATATTCCAGTAATACACAGCCCCATAGTCAGATCTGGGAAAAATGTAACAACCATACAGACTGTGATCTTGGACTGAGAGATGAGAATTAATTCAGATGACATTTGACGCTTTTACTAACCTTCGTTCTGACCTGCCTCTCAAATTATTATAAGCTGTTATGGACCTACTTCAGCAATAGAACAAGACAAAGCTAATTTTTTTCATTATTAAAATTAAAAAAGTTTTCCATCATTGTTCTGACATAAATTCTTTTTCACTTTTAGCATGACCTGGCACAGCAAGAAAGTCTTCTGACAAAAACATTGCCCTGAGAAAAGATTTAAAATTTGTTTAACCCATGCATGTCTTTGTATTTCCTTTATATATATCTTCAATTTTACATGATTATTTCTTTCCTCAATTACTTCCAAACTTCTCTGTGATACCAGTTTCCATTTCTGGCAACACACATCATCTCTCTACATCTATGGCAAATCAGTATCCACACTTACTACTACTATAAAGCAATTACTGTCAATTACCCTTCCACTTCATTACAAAACCAAAAGAAAAAAAAAACCCTAAACAAATCAAAACCAAACCAAAACCAACCAAAAACCAAATAGGCCATGCTTCAGGCAGCAACCTGAAGAACTTAAAAAATAGGAAACATTTTTCTTTTCTGAGACATTATTATCACCTGAGTTACCCACCTCTGGCAGTGTTCAAGGCCAGGTCAGACAGAACCTTAGGCAACATGGTCTAGCGTGAGGCATCCCTGCCCATGGTAGGGGGGTTGGAACTAAATAATCTTAAAGTCCTTTCCAACCCTAACTGTTCTATGATTCTATGAAAAGCTCTGAGACTGTTCGAGTAACTTCAGTATACTGACATATAATCTCTTATAAAACAGCTTCCTGTGGCTAAGTCTTCCTTACTTGCACTTCTACAATGAACTTATTGAACACAACAAAGCCCTCAATAAATTAGTAGTATAATGTTTTGTAGGGAATATAATTGTAAAAAGAAAGATATCTAAAATAAAACTCCAGAGATTATTCTAATTTTATTTAAGTTTGCACACTAAAACAAATCTAGTATTCCATGGCATTGTTTTAGTAAGAATAGGTAGAATATCACTTTCTCATAGCCATGTTGTCAAAAAAAATCCTTTCAGACAAGACTAATGTTTTAGTAAGAAATTATATTTGTGGGAAATAAGCAAGAAAATTCTCAGTCATGAGCAGATTTTTCCTTAGGTAACCATTTCAGAGATCTAGAAAAATCCTCAAAAATGCTTGCTGATATTCTGTTAGTAGAAAGTTGCCATGGTTTTGGGTTTTACTGCTGACTTTCTTTTCCTGCATGGAAGTGCAGCATATTGGATTCTCCGTATGTGTTATGTTCATTAAGTGAGCCAAAGATGTTGATAATTTTCCAACAAATTGTTGTAGAATATCGAAAAATAAGAAACAATATTAAGAAACATCCTAAAACCGTAAAGCTGAACAATTAAACCCTACTGGTAACTGTCATCATATATGCATATGCATATGCGTACTATACTACATATATATGCATTTTGAAAGGATTTAAATATTATTCTGTAATAATTAAAATGACTATTTCTTACAAATAGCAATATTCCCATGTTTATAACCATTGCAGACTTTAATAGTATAACATTTCAGTATTTTTTTGATAGAGATGATTAAAGGCAGGATGATAAGAAGACATTAAAGTTCAAGACTGTGTTAGCAGAGCTATGACTTCAGACATCTACTATCTAATTCCAAATCATACTTGACTTTGCTGTCCTATCCTTCCCTCCATATAAAGGGTCTTTACTGTCATCAGTCTAACTCAACCTACTAGTCAAATAGTTTTAACACTTGATTTTATATTACCTACAAGCAGTATTTTTAGATTCTTTAATAATGTCCTCTGGCAATCCTATTATCTTGATTTATCATGCTAATCAAAGCTTTAATCTCCCTAGGTATAGGCTCCAGGGGCTATTGGTTCACAGTACATCACTGAAGCTAACTCTATTTAGCCATATGGCCTAACTTAGAGCACTTTAATCTGTGTTTCAGTGAGCTGATGGTTTTCCCAGGACCACTTGAGTTCAGAGTATCCAACCTAGTACAATTTTTGGACATCATTGCTGATACACCTAGTAAGAGACAGTGTGGTAAACTTGGCTATGCAGCGTGTAGTCATTATGTGCTTATTGCCATAATAAAAGATAGCGTAAACTCAAATTTTTCTTAACTTTCATTGCAAGTCTCAGATCTGTTCAAGATGCTGTGTCACCTGCCGTGGAGCAGTGTGGGATATATGCTGCTGCTACTTGCAGACTAATTAAGCTTTTTTTTTTGATGGAAAAAAACATCTAGATATCAGTGTCAATGCCTGATTAATTCCTATACAAGTGGTAAGAATAGCAATTGCAACAAGGACACAAACAGGAATTGGTCATGAAACATTGTCTGGTTAAGCAAATCTCTTTTCTGATCATGAGTTGTTTCTTCTAGCTTTGTATCTTAACCAGTCAGCACATGCAACCACAATCTTGTTTTGTTGGCTCACTGGCTCACTTGCTTGGTTAAATATGGCTGGCAGTTGTGAACTGAGTTATTGCTAACTAGTGCATCTGAAGAAATAAATTAAAGCATTCTTACTAATTTCAGTAACTTAAAAGCTTCTATATGAGAGACAAGAGACATAATGAAAGAAAATTCTTCTATCAGTAGCCAAATTGCAGAGCCTCGATAGTTTCCAGAATAGAGACAGCTTCATGACACCATGAACAAGACAAATAAACAGAGGTCTTTGTTGGAAATGGCACGTTCATGCAGTTTGAATTCATTAAGTTCTCTATGGCAAATTGAGATAATTTTCAATTTTGTTGTTGCAGATATAGAAAAGACAGAACCCCTTCACAGACAAAACAATATACATCAACCCCCCTCTGCCACCTTACAATAAGGGAAATCATAATCAAGCATTGTAAAAGAAACATATTTTCCTTTCCTAAAACTGCTTCACTTTTTCAAGATAAATGATTCAGCTCTGAGAGATTCATGTTCTGTTATTTTTTCCTTCTATCAAATGTCAGTCATTTAAATATTCTCAATTCTTGCACACAGAAGATGCCTCTGACTTCCACATTATGCTGAAATAATTAGCTTCTATGAGAAAAACAAGAAAATGTGACTGTTCAAAATAACAGTTGCGATAGCTACCTATATTGCTTTCTACATACTCAAAGTTTCAGCCCCTCGTATATGCAAAGATTCCTAATGGGATAGTTCTCTGTATGAAGCAGAAATGGCTAATGCAGAATAAGCAGTGGAAGTCTGTGTGTGTGAGCAAAAAAAAGTGAGGTCTTTCATGAAGGTTTCTTGCATTTCTAGCCAGGCAAGAATTTTAAATGAAAATTGTTTTTATTAATCTTGAGGCATTTTCCTTTTCTCTCCCCACTCCTTTTGAGAACTTCCCCAAATTAGGCCACAATACTTTCCAGAAAAACTCAGCCAGAAATCCCTTCATTATCAATTGCTGGTGGAACATAATGGTTACATCTAAAATATAGCCTATGAGGTGGCAAAGCTTTGATTAACCACAAAATGTAGAAAAGTAGGGCTGGTGACATCCTTCATAAGTTACCTTGTTTAGCCTGCCTTTTTCCAAAGGAGATCCATTATTCCATTCCTAATAGATTTTTAACTTACCTGCTCCAAAAGATCTGCAGTGATGAAATTCCACCTCCTCAACATGCTTTAACAATCTAAGGTTTAAAAGCCTGCATGTAATACATATATTTATGTATTTACTTTTCTCCATCATTTTTAATCTCAGGGTTGAAATATCATCAAACAAGAGAAATTTCCTGTAGGAAGTGGGAGGCCTGGTAATGAGCTAGCTGAAAGCAGGGATCTTCACAGCCTTCTGGACCTGACCCGTTTCATAATTCAAATTGGATTATGGACTTTGCTATTACTATTTTTCTTGGGATTTTTTTTTTACTTGAGGACAGGTAATTGTCATTCCTCCTGCAGGAGTCCTTGATGCTGACCCCTACTGTGACCAGCTGGCCATCTTTCAACTTTTCTCCTAGAGACTGCCTTTATTTGCGTTAAAGCAGCATTTACAGATGGAGTTTTACAAATAATGATAGAAGCAAGCAGTAGCACAATTCTTATGTCTTTCTTCCACACCACAGGAAAATCTGCCCTCCTAACATTTCCAGCTCAGTTGGAAGCAAGAAAAATTAAAGATCTCATAACAGAAGTTGAGATCAAGATCTTGGAATGGTCAAATATCTGAAATAAGTGTCTTATCTGTTGAGCCAGCCCAGCAATGGACATTTTTGAGATTTTCCCATTCATAAATTCAGACATCTTTTTGCATCAGCAAAAATCTACCTGCATGCATGTTGCTAACACGATGAACCAAGTAAGGTTAAGAGATTCAATCTTCCATTTCTTGACATCTAAATCCCAATTGAGACCACTTTTAGAGAACCACATCACCTTCCTTGTTTTTTCTCTTGACTAAACGCTGTTTATGCATACTGAAGTTTCCATTAGATGGAGTTTGTAATATTTCAGGGAAGGAAATCCCTTCATCTATCCCACTCATTCATAGCAGTTTTGGGGGTCATATTCAGATTCTCCATGTGTTTCAGAGTATGGACTGAATTCAGCTGGTGTGTCTCCTGTCTTCTGACAAATCCAGTACTCCTCCAGCATCTGCTGTGTCTGCTTATTAGCAAATGCCCTAACTTGCTTGGACTCAACTCTGTCAGATCTGACACAGAGGTGCTTCCCCAGGTAAATTGTGACAAATAGCAACACACACAACCCACTTATGATAAGTATGTTTCAGAACCAATTATTTATCTCCTTCTAACATTTAGAGCCATATTTAGCTGAGGAACAAAACGATGTAGGGGCTGAACAGTCTTGAAAGTCTCACAATATAAATTGCTGTGTTATAATTACAGCCCAATTAAAATTCAGTGTTGCTCTCTTCATTAATTAGCATCTCTAGGCTTATAAATAAGTTGGGAGAGACTGCTGTTCTGTAGATCACGTAGCTCTCCTCCCTGTGCTTTGACTTTGAGAAAGTCATGGCTAAGTTCTGTGCTCCAATAATAGAGACTGAAGCAGGTAAAATCCCTGGTTTACACTCTCAGCCTCATAATAACCCCATTCTGTGACTCACAAATGCTCAATACTCAGGTAGAATTCTTGCTTCAGCAAGTAACCAAATCTGAAAGTCTTACGAACAGCAATGTAAATGGGGGCTATGGTATGAGTATTCACAAAAGCTGTTGATAGGCTGCACAGTGCATGAACTCATTCTGCTGCCTAAAAAAAATAAAAAAATTGCTGGGTTTACTGTGTATGCTTTACATCATCTCTAGTGCCATACATCTCACCACTTCAAACTTCATTTGGTAAGAGATTTTTCCTGTCATTCTGGGACCAGCATAAATGCACGATAAACACCACAAAAGGCTTGACTTGGATCAGGCCTGTGCTGGTAGGTGATGAGCAGTTCACAAGACCCTCGTCTGAAGGATCAAGAAATCATGACTTCAGGCTGTGTTTATACATACAGTAACACAAGAATTTAGAAATTGCTAAGTTCCCAAGGGAGACAATACCATAATTTAACTTTTATTGTTAGACACTTGTATTTCACAGCGAATGATCTGCTTCAATTTTTTTAGTGTTAGTGCTTGCTTAAGCATGCGCAGGCACTTAGGCATGTCAGACGGACACATGCCGAAGTCTGTCTGAGTGTATGCACTAAATAAGCAGGTATCAGACCAAACACTGT
>NW_009930528.1:76381-96436 GCF_000696875.1 Nestor notabilis
ACTATGGCCAGTGAAATGTTTCACAGTACAAAACAGATGCTTCCACAGACTGTTGCTCTGTGCCACACATGTATTTTTGGCCTTAGCAGAGCTTAATCACCCTTCTTTGCACCAAACAAATACAGTCACAAACTAAACAAAAATACCATTTCACTTATATCTTACTCATTCCACAACTAACTCAAATACCTTTTTTGTTTGTCAGACTCATTGTTCAGATTGATCACCTGTTGTGTTATACTGGTGCTTGGACCATCTGAAACAGCTGACTTACTGATTCGGCATTAATAGATTCTACTTGGTTCTGTGCATTATTCCATCCCTGATTAGCTGAGTAAAATCACAGTTCATTAGCTCTGTAATATCTTGTCGTGGTTCAAGGCCAGCCGCCAACTTGGAACCACGCAGCCGCTCACTCACTCCCCCCCCTCTTCCTTCCTCCCCCTGCTCCCGGAGGAATGGGGAGGAGAATTGGAGGAATGTAACTCCCATGGGTTGAGATAACAGCTCTCCAGTAACTCAGGTATAATACAAACCACTACTGCTACCAATAATAATGATAAGAGGAATAACAAGGGGAGAGGACACAACCGCTCACCACCCGCCAACCGATACCCAGCCCGACCCGAGCAGCGATCTGGGCCTTCCAGGTAACTCCCCCCAGTTTCTATACTGGGCATGACGTGTTGTGGTGTGGAATACCCCTTTGGCCAGTTTGGGTCAGGTGTCCTGCCTCTGCTTCCTCCCGGCTTCCCCTCCTCCCTGGCAGAGCATGAGACTGAGAAAGTCCTTGGTTGGGGTAAACATTCCTGAGCAACAACTAAAAACATGGGTGTTATCAGCATTGTTCCCAGGCTGAAAGTCAAAAACACAGCACTGCACCAGCTACTAAGAAGGAGGAAAAACGACTGCTGTAGCTGAACCCAGGACATATCTTTTCTTTTTTTTGTAAGTAAAAAAAGTATAAAAGTACAAAGGGCTCTTTTTTTTCCTGTTAAAGCACAACACAGATCTAATCTCAAGTGAGATGTTTCCCAGCAGCTAGACTCTTATTCCAAATTAGTAACCACATCCCTCGCACAGATGGTGAAAACCTAAAAGGATTTAATTATCATTAGAAGAAATATATTTACTATAAGAGAACAATGTGTTGCAAAAGGGATTATAGAAAAAGAGTGAATAAACAGACAAGTAATTTAAAAGATATTTCTGCCTTAACAACATCTGTCAATTCTTCTGTTGTGTTTAGAAACTAAAGTGTCTCTTGTACAGGTTGGTGATGAAGATCATGACAACTAGCAAGAAATAGCTGCTTCAGGCAGTGACTTACAGGGAAGTGTGAGGGGATCGCAGTACCTATTTCCACACCACAAGCTGAAGGGAAGATGGCTATGAGAATTTGGACAAGGTCTTGGACTTTCTCACGCTTCCCTAAGATATTCCCGTGAGCTTCCTCTTTTCATTCATGCTGGTAAATATCCCAGTGCAGTATGTCTTCCCTCAGACTGTTGTTGAACATGAGGATGCAGCTCTGTACCAAATATGCTGAGCACATTTATGGCATTCTGGTTTTTTTGCCTCCTCATTTTATTTGCCTCCTCATTTTATTTGCTGCTCTCTACCTGTACTTTAAATATGCTTTCTATTCATCAAAGGATAAAAGTTATTCTGAATTAAACATGATTCCCAGGGACTGGCAGAGATTTCTTCTCCAATATGTATGTACAAAACAAAAAATAAATCTCAAAAGAAACATCAGGGCTAATTAGACAAAACAGCATTATATACACTGACAAGAAGAAACCCATCAGGTAGCATATGCAAAGTGAGATTCCTAGTCATCAAAGTACTCCTTTCTAGCCACAGACTGATTTTCATTTCCTTCTGTCTGGCATTGAAGCAGCAGGTTTTGGAATCTTGCTGCTTTTCCTTTTAACTTTACATTGGTTGTATATTTGGGCAATATAAAGGTTGATTTTACACTTCTTTCAGCACAGAGCCAATCACCAAAATCAGTATGTTTTCCAAAATCGGAGTTAGCTTTCTGTCTTTCCACAGAGGGGATGCAAAATGTAATTAATGTTTGCAAAGCACTAGAATGTTCCTGCATAGAAAGTTCTAACTTTCTGCCAAGTATTTAATGCAGGCAGTGCTGGTTCTGTCAGAATTCCCAAAAGTGTCTCACGGGCAGATTCAAAAAGGAATAGACACACAAATAAAAAACAGCTTTGTGAACTTTCACTGCACAACCTGAGAACCCCTAAAACGTCTATCCTAGAACTACTCAACTCTAAGTACAAAACTCAGCAAGCACTTCCCTTCTGACTCAGAACTCTCCAGGCAGTAGGAATTGGGTTTCTGAGCTTCCTCTGAGCTACTTAGGTCACATAAAACAAAAAAAAAAATGGTCTTGTGCAGAGATTTGGCTCCTTTTAAAAGATAATCCCCAGCTATGGGGATTAACACTGCCATTGCCTTCCTTTCGCAGACTTGCTTGTATAATACAATAGGTCAGAAGGAGGCTTCCCACCCCATCTGGCCTGTTCCAGCAGATCATGAACTCCACAAGCCAAGAAGAGACTCAGTACATATACGTATGGAATTCACCATACCTGATGGTGAATTCTCCAAATGTTAGATATAACTACCTGTTATACCCTGAAACTGCAAGATTTAAATATCATTCTGTGTATCACAGCAGTTCTGCTTCCAGTCCCAGTTTAAATTAAAGACCACAAATGACATGACAAATATTTACTATTTTCAAAAATGGTATACTCATTAACCAGACTCACTCTCATAACCTGAACAAACTAAGTTCTGCTTGGAATCTGTAGCAGAAATGGTTTCATAGAGAAGCCTCAGGACTATCATAAGTCATAGGTTAATAGGTGACATGTCTTGGGGAGTTAACCTTTTCTTTAGGTGCAGCATGTGTTCTTTGCAGTAACTGAGTGAAGTGGGGAAAAAAATAGCATCGGCTGCTTTCTAGAGGTCACATTTTTAACCACAAAATATTGAAGACATCTGCCCTAAAGCTATTATTCCTTTCAATCAAAACAAAACACAAAAAAGTAAAACAAAAAGGAACCACTACCACTAAAGATTTGAGCACCTTGAATGTCTCAATAAAACCAGCAGAGAACAATGCAGATAACTGAATTTGTTGGCATACCGTCAGCATTACTATCAGCCAGGGGACAGAAAGTTTGCTGGAAAGATGGATGTCTTTGTAAACCCTTTGTTAGCAGTGGACTTAAAAAGTATGGGATTATGAAATTGCCATCCTGGTCTAAGTCAGAGACTATCTAGTTAAGTGGTTGCTGTTAGCTGTGTCAGAAGAAAGCCAGCAGCACATCCTATGCTCATCAAATTACTGTGTTTGACCTTGGCCATTGTAGGTGAGAGAGGTCTATTTTGTTTACAGAAGGAGGCGCTCCACGATTCAGCTCTAGTGCTGAGAAGCTAATGCCTGTAGGTTTTGTCTGTTGTCAAAGAAGGCAGAGCTGCTTGGAAATGCACATTTCAGGAGCCTAGGTTTAGAGCACAGGCTCAGATTTGCTCTTTAGAGGAGCTGTTGCTTTTCTCTGGTTTCAACATCAGGATCCTGCAGTGGTTAGTGCTTGAAGCATGGCTTGGGGTGCTTTCTGATCCCTACAGTCAGGCAGAGCTGCCCACAATAGCCAGCAACAGTGCCCTCAATGTGCACAGTCACTGTTTCTGAAGCTATAAAATATGACTTTGCTGTAACAGCTAATACATAGCAGGGTAGATCTCTGATTCCTGGAAGCTAAGCTGTGGAAGCTGTTCATTTTCACCCCAGATTTTGCAATGTGACATGAATAGAGACGCCATTGTTCTCGAGATTTGACAAATTTAACTGACATACACTACAGAGTGTAATCATACCCCAGAGACTGAGAAATCCTTCCTGAAAAAAGATCAAGGACAATGTTTATAGACACATATGTTTGAAGTATAGATGTGTAAATGTTATGTTGCTACATTTGAATTTAAGTTAGATTTAAACCAAGGCAGAAAGAGAAAAATTATCAGGGGCACCAGTAGTTTTATTGTGTCATAGGTGCAAACTAACGTATTAATATTATAATTGTCCTTTAGAATTGCATTAATTTTTTTCTCTGTTCAACTAATGCTACATTTTCTAATTTATGTTGCATATTCTATAAAGCATGAGTGGAGACTCTCAAGACCTATTTATTGAATTGCATATGCAGTAACTCAGCAGTTTGACTGCATAGTGCTTTCAGGTATTTTCTGAGAAGACTGATGACTTGCAGGTGAGGAAAGCTACAGGAGAAAAGGGGAATTAATTTTTTTAATGCAATATTTCATCAGTTTTTACTGTGTCATTAAATATGTACTTTGGCTCCCTTGCTAAAGTTTAAACAAAGCTTTTTGAGGACTGGTTATATAAACTGTATTTCTTAGGAAGTGAATATTTCTATGATACCTAAGCATTTTTCAAAAGTTGATGACATTTATACATTTTTTGCATATTTTCTTATATATCAGGTGTAAGGCATTAATATTGTACATCATTGTGAAGGAAATGATAATATGACAAATTTTAACATTTAAAGAGAAACTGGTTTTGACCATTGAGTTGCTCTTATTTGCCTCGTAATCAGATTCCTGAGTCAAGCTGAAACAGACCATTAAAAACAATGACCCATCAAGGAAACTGGTTGCATTTTATCCCATAATTTATGTCTCCACCCTTGAGCAGATGGAGAACTTTCATGATGTGGTCTTTCTTATAGGAACAAGCCTACATTTTTTGGTAATATAACTCAGAAACAAAATAGTATTTTTAGATTTGGAAACTGAAAACAGATTTTTGTTCTAATTCAGTGCTTTGAAATATCTGAGCAGTAAGGAGATCATCCTCATGATGGCTCTGTTTGTCTCTGCCTAGAAAACATATGCTCGAGGCAGATGCACTGTGTTTGCTGATGAACTGGTCAGGGAATTCTGAAAAGGTCATTTAAGCTGGTAGAAAAGTTTGACGAACATTTCAACACTTCAGAGATATTCATTAAGTCAATCACCGTTTTTGGTAGTGTTTAAACCCAGTGATTCAAGGTTTGCTATACTGTACTAGAGCAGTATCTGTTTCGGCAACAGCAATGCGACTAGCTAAGCCAGTTGATTTTAAGGAACATACAAGAAAAAAACAGATGGTTTTCATTATGGAAAATCTTGGACTGCTTCAGCATTGTATTCATATACTTGATTATGTACATTTAAGGCCAACCTATATGGGGTTTGTGTCTTTCTTGGCAGAAAACAAGATTAATCTGAGTGGCTTATTATTTTTACACTAATACAAAATCATGGTGAAAAGGCATTGGAAACAGTATCTCAGACATCTGAAAAATGTACCTTAATGTTCTAGTAAACCCTGGTGATGAAATGCATGTTGTCACATAGTTAACTAAAAATGAAGAAATCCAGGTCACAAGAAATATAGTAGGTCAGTGTGCTTTGCTGTTTTGTTGGGTTATTTAGAACTTGGCTTGAGTGTGTCAAACACCTATTCTCTCCTCTGCCAGATTTTCAGCCACTTCTGCTCATGATGTATGGGAAACTGAGGAAGGACAAGACAGGACTGATACATGACCAGCTAGACCAGAATTGCTAAATTTTATAGCAGTAAAATACTATTGCACCTTAATCTCTTTCTTTCGAAGAGACCTGTAGTACCTCCAGAAAATACGAAAGAAATTAATGGTACCTGCATGACTACCAGTAGAGAGCAAATTCCAAAAATATCGATGGACATATTTTCAGAAAGTTAGTTGTAAATGAAACATCAAGCATGACAATAAAAAAAAAAAAAGACAGAGCTTTCGTTTTGCGAGCAGGATGTTGTATGGGTGAGCAGCTATATAAGATCTAATATCACCATTCTGGTTATTTATTCCTTTCTAACTGTCTATCAGCTTGGACAAACATAGCAACGCTCTGATGATGATGTACTGGAATACTGGCAGACTTAGAATATTGTTAGTGTTTAATCATAGAATGGGTTGGATTGGGACGCTCCTTAAAGATTATCTTGTACTATTACAGATATTTCAGAGCAATGAAAGCATCAGTATATTCAACACTGTTTAATGTTGGTTTAATCTAAGAAAGGTAATTTTACTAAACTTCATGCTAAATTCTTGGCCAAGAAGTCATTAAAGGAATCAAAATCTCATTCATCGAGGACAACTGGATGCATATAAAATATCTAACATATAGTTGCAATATTGCTAGAGGCCAGTATTTTCGAAGGCCCATGTGGATAGGATTAAAAAGAAAACATTTTATGAGATTGTATTATTTTGTTTGTATATCAATTTTCTCTAAAAAAGTTTCAATAACTTCTAATAGACATCATGCTCATACGATCTATATGTAGTCAATGACTTCTTTATAATGAGGCCAAAGAAAATGAAAAAATATGTTAATAAATATTGCCAAGGAAATTTTAATGAGAAAATAATGTGTGTTGTACAATAGGCATTAATATAAGAACCTAACTCAATCAGTAGTGGTCTGCAGATGGACACTGCATTCAATTCAAAGATGAAGAGGCTACATTAATAAAATCCATTATCTATTTTGAAAATGTACTCAGTTCAAATAATTCTTACATCTTCACACTGGTCATGCAGCTGCTGCCTCAGTAGCAATCTACCAAAGTATGCAAAGGTGAGCAAAATGGCTAATTTTAGGGGAAATCTTTAATACAGTAAGGCCATACAAAACAAGAAATCAGTCTAAAGAAATCCTAAGATCCCTCTACTTCCAGCCAACCCAGCTAGGTCTTGGAGAAAGGGGGTAGGAGAGTCTTCTCATTACCTTTGTAACTCAATGGACTTTTTCAAGCTCAGTTTGCTCAGGAGTACCAGAAATTTCAACTGGAGGAAAGAGGTATTCCTCCACAAGCACTGCAGGTCCATCTGTGTGCATTAAAGGACAGATTTAACCTATTTACATCCGAAACATTAACAGTACATTTCCTTATTCTGCAAGTTTTCATAAGATCTGTTCACAATACTATTGCAAACTCTTGCTCTGCTTTCTCTTAGTGAAACAGTTGTCTTAGAAGGTACTGTTCAAACTGTTTTCTTGATAGGCCTAGTTCTAGGAGAAGAGGAACATCATTGTTGAACATAGCTCAGGAGGAATAAAAATTTCTTTAACAGACTACCTCAATCCATTGGTGGGACAACATGAGAACTGTTTTCAGTTCAAATAAGGGCCAGGCAGGAGAAATAATCTCACAGAAGAACTAAAAATCTGTGATAGTCAAAATGAGTTATAGCACCATGCTTATCAAATGGGAAGTGCACAGCTTTCTTACCTTAAATAAGATTTCCTGTTGCAATTCTTTATTAGATGACATGAATTGCCTTCAGGAAAATATTTTTTTATGGATAGTTGCCATAAGGAAATGTCTAGGAGGATTAAACAATTCACTGTACTATGGCAGCGTTAGATCAGGCACTGCTAGTAGCTGCAGCACTATGCCTTTAGGGACAAAAAAGGGAAAGAAGACAAGAAGAGAAGTGAAAGAAGAAAAATGGTACAGAAAAGACAAACAATGCAACAACCAAAAGAGAGCAACTGGGGACACGGAAGGAGTTCTTAAAGCGTTATAGTGGGAACATATTAAAGTATAGGTTATTGGAGCAGAGACACCAGGCAAACCACAAATTCACTCGATTCTGTAGGATTGGCTGGTTTCTGCAAACTCTGAAAGTAGCAAACTCCTGCATGGAAGTCAAGTAATTAAGAGTTTAGGAGGAACTTTTTCTAAGATAAGATTTCTCAGTCTCTTTTAGAAAGACCCATTGCTCAGTTGTTTACAGAAGTACTTGATCATCTGGAGACTTTATACTTAAGCATTTGTGAACAAATAGTATGGTCTGAATTTAGTGATGAGCCTGGCTTGAGCAAGAGACTGGAAAAGATGACCTTCTGAAATCTTTTTCGATCTGAATTATTCTATGATTGTGTCATCCATTGAATTGTTCCATTTAACAGTCATCCGCAACTTCTGACAAGCTGTAGAGATGAAAACTAAAAATTGATCCAGTGAAGTTCTCAGATGTAGATAAAACAAAATTTTAAGGATGTTCAGACAGTTGCTGTGTGAATGTTGTCAGATACCATGGCACATAGCACAGGAAGATCTACATGCAGGAAAACAAAATCTCTAAGAGTCTAGAAAAATGCTGTTCCTCACATATATGGAAAAGTTGTAGTATGAAATTAAGCTCATAGTAGGCTGGAGTCACTTCTATATGTGTAGGAGTAACACATGCCTTTCATACCTTTCCTTGGTTATGTGGAGAAAATGCTCTGTTAAAGGGTTAGATCTTTCCTTGCGGGGGAACTAGATTTTTTGGGTGATGAATAAGCTCCACTCACCACACAGATCAGAATCTCTGCCCAGCACAAAAACAAAGGTGGAGGGAGTGGATGAGAGCAGTGGTTATTGCAGAGGAGAAAGACATGCTAACAGAAGAGGTAGCTGAAAGCTGAGATGTGAACACTAAAATCATGATCTGGGGGGGGGGGGGAAAAAACCAAGATGAGACATTCAATGCTAAGCATTGAAAAGGCATGAAGATTTAAGGAAAGATACCTGCCATTTCAAGACTTTGTGTGATGTACAGTGCTGAACAGCTCTGTGCAGAAACCATTCCCAATTTAGGATTTACGTGGCCTTTGTGGCATGACCAAGATGGTCACAGATGTCCTAGGCTGTGGTTTCTGTTGTGATTGTCTGATTTTCATGCCTGACATAAGTGTAAAACAGAAATCATATATAAACTGAGAAAAGCCCAGATTCTAACATTCAATTGTATTGTTTTACTGAATGCATTAGAAACATTTTCTGACGCAATAAAACTAGAGCCAGATGATCAGAAGACAGTGTCGCTGAATTTCCAGAAGGATGTTTCAGCCATTCTTGTGTAATCTCTTTCAAGGTCTTAGCAAAAAAAACAGTTGCATGTTTATTGATGTTGTTTGTTTCACCTATACCTACTGGGATAACATGTAATTTTCATGTTACTTAGAGTGGTGTTATTGACACAGATGAAAGTATATTCCTAGACTGATCTGTACATAAGCAGTGGTATGAACTTTGCTGCTCTTTCTTTAAGGTTTTAATCTATGACTCACGAACAACTTCCCTGAGGCTTAGAATAGTCCCCAGGGAAGAATATTTTTCAATCAATGGCATGTTAGTAGAAAAGCAGTACATGCGTGTATAAACTATATGTATAAACATGTATAAAAGGATGTGTTTCCTCAGTTCTGTTATGATATTCTAATTTCCCACATTTTTTGCAATTTAACATTTCTGGTTGATATCAAGTTCACTGTGGTACAGGGGACTTACTTAACATATATAAGAATTAACAACTGGTTTTGAAGGTAATTTGAACTGTTTGAGATTAAATTAGAGCTATCAACATGTTTGCAATTGCTCGACTGAGCACAAACCTTGACATCCACAAATCAGTTGCCATAGAAAGGCTCCTTAATAGAATCATAGAATAGTTAGGGTTGTAAAGGACCTTAAGATCACCCAGTTCCAACCCCCCGGCCATCGGCAGGGACACCTCACACTAAACCATGTCTTCCAAGACTCCATCCAGCCTGGACTTGAAACACTTTGTCCTGATCATGCTGCTCCTACTTGCCATACAAGAAGCTGCACGGTATTCCTGAACAGGTCAAAAGATCTCATACCCTCACAGTACTCTTTCAGAGGTGCCTGCAACCGTATTTGATTGTCAAAACCTGAATCCTAACCTCTTATCATCATCGCTGAATTATGTACATTTAGTAGAGAAATGGCACACACATTCTGGAAGCACAGAAACTATTATGCAAGTAGCAGAAAAAACAGTGTGTTATTCAAAAACAGTAAGGCAACACAGATATAAAGCAAACATGAAATAAAACTCTTTCAAAGAAATTATGCCCTGTTTAAGACTGCAACCACACCCAAGGAGTTACTCCCAAGAAGCACTAAACCAGTAGCAGAAGGCCCAGGGGAGATTCTGGTGGGAACACAACAATCCATGAGTAAAAATTGTCTGTAATTCAGAGTAATATAGAGAAGCAGCAATATCCCCTGGATCTTATGATGTCAATGTAGTCCACATGAAGTCTCAACAGAGGTCCCTGAGATACACAGCAGGCTGGCATGGGAGACTACAAATGTGCTGACAGATTCATTTCAAGGTTAAAATTGAAGAATTCTACCGAAATCTGTGTGTATAGGAATTTGTCAGCATATAAGGAGGTTGTTTAAATATCGTGTTCAATTTCTTCCCTCCTCTCCTGTTGTTGTATTCCTGTACTTGCAAATCAAAATTGCATTGCGGTTGTCAGGGTAAGCTGGAGGTTTTAACAGTTTGGGTATAAATGAATATTTGGTATCCAGAGTTTACCTCAGCTTTTACTGCTTTCAGTGACAAAAAAATTCCATGTATATTAGGGTTTAAGCACATCACAGGGTAACAAAACAGCATTCTTGGGATAAGCCTATTGGTCAAAGGTTTCATCCTAAGAACTCACTCCTACATCAGTGAAGTTACATTGAAGCTCTCAACTCTCTTTCATTTATAACACCTATAAAGGTTTTTATACATCCATGATTTGTTCACAGCTAAAGACACCTATGCACATAAAACCATTTATATGATAGAGTTTCAAATGTCACTGGAAATCCTCTTGGCTTCACCTAAGTGTAATGAGAGTCTTGTACACAGTTTTTCCATGACACTTTGTGATCTCCTCCCCTTAAGTTTGGGTAGAAACTTCACCTGTCAGAGTAAGAAGAGACCTTGTTGCACCACCAGAAACAGAAAAGAAGCTTTAAAATCCTTACCAAAGTGACCTGAACATTTTTGTAATTCAGTGAAATATTTTTGCTGGAAGGAAGTTTTGAGAAGGTCCCAAGTGTATTTAAATTTCTTTCCTTTCTCCTAATTTTTAGCCTACATGTCTACTTCTCTTTCTACACGCCCCTTTTTCTAGGTCTTCTGGGACTTAGTGAGCTTTCTACAAAGGTATTCTAAAATTATGACTTTATTCAAGTTTTCTGAGTTGCAGAAGAAACAAAAAGCCAAGACAGGGTCATAAAAGAAGACAATAACACCCTTCAAAATTTTTCCAGAAATTGTAATAATATAACACCTTTTCAGAAAGAGAATGAGTGAAAGTATGAGTATGTCAGATTTGTGTTATTTTTCGGGCAAAACCATTGTATGACAGGGAGAGGAGACTCAATAAAGAGGAAAACAGGGAAGACTGAATAGCATGTACCAAGGGAATTCTCCTTTTGTCTTCTCCCTCTTGCCAATATGACTTAGAAAGAAGGATCAGTTCTCATCAAGACATCTCTCCTTCTGTATACTCTTTGTATACCATGTCTAGCACAAGAAGACACCAATCCTGACGAGTTCTTGAATGACTGTAATAAATTTATTAAGCCATTTTATCCTATACTTCCTCACACAGATACCAACTTTTTTTCTTTCCCTTTAGCACTCATATAGGCTACAGTCCTGTTTATCCCAGTATATTAAAACTTAACAGCTACAAGAACTGTCAAAACCAATTCCTGTTTCCTTGCACTGGAGAGGTTCAGCATGTGTTACAGCATTATGGTTAACTTTCATTAAAACCTAAAAAATGATACATACAACACCACTGGGAGATATTGAATTAAATGCTATCCTAACTTTACAGACTTTACACAAAATGAGATGTCAAATGTGTGGAAGTAGACCTGTAATTGCCTTTAGTGAGAGAGACAGCTGGAGCTGATCACTGCTGTTTCTCCTGAATGAAAAGATATCTCTCTGGCTCTCCTGAACTTTCCCAAAGGGTCAGATTTCACTTCAGCTGGTGTAAAAATCTCCCACTGATTTACTTTAGTTATTAACTTCTTTGCAGTTGAACCTTTCTTAACCACTTTGCAGTTAAAATAAAACCTGCAAGCACCCTTAAGGTGCCACTTTTGGAAAACTAATTCCAAAAGGTACTCCAGGTTTCTGGAAGAGCTGTATGCATGCAGATGTATATACACACACTATATGTATATCAAATCAACCTGAGGTTACATTAATAAGAAAGTCCTAAAAGCAGTGGGATTGAAGGGGTTAGGCTATTCAAATTGTATTGATAAATGCATGCCCAAATTTCCAGTCTTGTTAAAACACACCTTTACCATTAATATAATTTCACTGCAGTAAATATATACTTTTTTCCTTTTCTTCAGAGGACAAATATTTCTATTTCTAAAGGAAAAAATTGTGCACTGTCAAATTCATTCAGGAGGAGAAGTTAAAATAAACAGCTGAAGTTAACTACAACACTGACCTTCCACAAAAAATATTTTAAAGAGATGACACTAGATTGTAGCTAGAATGTGGCAAGTGCCAGTTTTCACTAAAATTTTTCAGTATGCTCATCTAATTGGGAGCCTTTACGAGATGGTGAGAAGTTCTGCTGCTTTTTCATCCCCCCACCCCGTTTTTGGCTTTTTTTTTTTTTTTTTTAATCTGTGTCATTACCATGGTAAATGGACACCATTGCCTGTGCAATAAGGTATTCATATAAGCAATAGAGCACCTTAGCCTCTAACCACCACCTCCTAACCTACCAGGATTAGAAATGTATTGTAGATTAACAAAGGCTATTTTATTTAGACTCATCACTTTTTGGAATCCCCCTTTGTTCTTGACTGCCTAAAGATTACACCTGTATATTTTGAGTGTTTTATTTTGCCTAACTACAATCTCTGGCTCATCCTAGATTTATCCAGATTATTTTTCTTTCTCCTATCTGAAGCTAAAAATTTGTTTATACCTCTGAAGTACACTGGAGTACAGTAGGAGCCTATAGACTTTACACCATGTAGAAGAGGGAAAGTGTCTTTCCAGTCCCATGTTGGTGAGCTCCATTAACTATTTATCCCTATAAGGGTCAGCTTTTTCAGAGAAAAATGTCTTCAAATGAAGCTATGCAGAGTGGACATTACCTTAGATCTTTTGATACAGGCTGAGAAATTGTGCCAAAGTCATACTCTTGCCTTTTGAAATTCGTCACTTTAGATGTTTAAGAAGAATAAATTACTTTCCTCCTTCATGTTGCCACCCCTTGGTATTGACTTACATCAGCCCCAGAGAGAATCCAGGAGCACCTGTCAAAGGCAGAAATGACAGCTATCCATCTGCCTCCTTCTCAGTGTGCTATTTACCTTGAGTAGATTTTTTGGCATGGTGGTAATAGATTTTTATCATTTAATTGAATAAGTCACTGTCTATTTCTGTTTGCACTGCCGGTAGGATCAACAAACATTTCCCAAAACCCAGGATCCTTCTAGAAACTCAATGAAGCATGGGAGCACAGTATTCCCTCTCTTACACTGCACAAGAGACTGCAAAGCAAGGATATTCACATATATTCTGCTTATTTTCTATCCTGAATAATAATTTTTAAATGCCTAACGTATTTCAGAAATTTTTATGTCCTTGAATCTGTTTTATTCAGACTAGTGGTTCTTGGATTATTCTCCAAGTTGAAAGAAGGCTTAATATATACCTAAAAATTAAACTCAAGACTCTCAAAACTAAAGCACATTAATTGTTGTAACAACTAGTTGGGTCCTTAGTTCTGGCACTCTTTGTAGCACAAGTACTTGGTGATAACTAGTAAGTGATCGAGTATCTGCTGGTCTTTTAAACCAGAGTGTTAAGTTTTTGCAAGTGCAGAACTGAGTGGGCTAGTGAAGACAGTGAGACCACCATCCTTGCTATCTTGTCAACAGTAATCCTAGGGCAGCAATGATAAAGCTACTTTCAATGGACTAAGAACATTTTTGTTTCAGAATGGGTATGTGCTCCTAGTTTACATTCTGACATCAGAAAACCCACACCTGAGGTTAGCAATTTTCAACTGTGGATGGATTTTAAGGACAAATATTTCAGGGAGGGCAGGGGAGAAGAGTAGAAACAAAAACACAAAAAAGTCACTGTCTTCCACATTCCTGAGTCAGAAACACACCTCCTAGTAAGGGCTGCCTCTCTGCCTTCTCTGCCTCTCTGTCACTGCAGATTCAAACTACTCTTTCTCAGAAAGGTGAGGTATTTGATCATGGGTTAGACTACAGCAGACCAAGATGAGCCACCTATTCCACCAATTGTGGATAAATGACATTCCTGTTTACTTTACCTCTGTACAAATAATGATGCCTTCTCCAGATATTTTACTGAAGTGGCTTCCGTCTGTCACATCTAAGGCTTCAGCTGTCACCCTTTCCCTTTTACTGAGAATAAGTGATCTCTTTATTTGTAGGTAGGTATATTACCCATATAGTTGTCTGGTGGTTTTGGTTTTCTTCCATCTCTCCTACAGTCTTTCCTTACAGCCCTGACAAAGAATAGAAACACTAGCACTTCTCCCTTACTTTAACAGAGAACATTAAGTAATCTTATTAAATTGCATTTTCCTCTGCAGTATCAGAGCTTTCTGTCTACCTTTCAGAAAGCAAGAAAAGGAAATTTGGTTTGCAATTCAAAAAACACCCTCAAGAAGAAAGCTCTGAATCTTTTCCCCATTTTGCTCTCAGCCAAAAAACTACCCCATTAAAATCAGCTTCCAGGCAAACTGATGTTTTCTTAACATATGTTCCTCAAAGCTGTGCCAGCTGTAATGCTTTCTACAGCCAATCACTGTGTTAATTGAAGTAAGCAATGAAAACATAAACACCTAACTTACTGCAGCTTCTAAGATACTTAAAGCTGACTCGGATAAGCTGTGTTAAACTACTGAAACTGTGTCTCCTGTCCTTTCATATTTAAAGTAATGAAAATGTTATTGGTGGTTTTGTTTCCTTGTCGCAGCTTGTGGCTTGGAATAAGTGAGACACTAAAGGTAGCTTTGGCTTGTGTTTCTAAACTCAGAATAAACTTAGTTAGCAGTGTTTACTACAGGACCCAACTTGATATATGAAGTATTTGAATCTCTGTCAGCATCTTCTTTGCTCCAAACTGGTTTTGCCATTAATCATTTTAAGTTAAATAGGCATTAACAAAAATATTTCAATCTTTCCCAGAATTAACGAACTCAGCAGGCTTACTAAGGACCGCGTTTCTCTACAGTGTTCAATTTAGTTTATGGGGCTTACACGCTTGTGAAAGATATTCCAGATTTGTCTCATAATTCCATCTAGTGGATCAGGTAGTGACCAATTTTTTGGCATCTCGGACCGACAGTGGAAATATTACTATAAAAAAGAAAAAAAAAGAAGATCCTTAAATTCCTGTGCCATGCATCTCAGAAAAGAGGCAAAAACCTGGAGGAGAGCTACCTAATTCTGCAGAAAGTTACAAAATAGAAATAATCCTCAACTAAGCTAAGAAGTACATCTCTGTCCAGTGAGGTGATAAAAAATCACCATGTCCATAGCTTTGAGGAGCTGCTCATAAAGAAAGCCCAAGAACAGATGCAGAGTAAGGAGACAGTGACAGACTGGCTTCTCCTAAAGAGTCCTGTGCTGCTGTTTTAGCTTATAGAAGATGCTGATCTCGTTGGCAACAAATCCAAGGAAGCTGGATGAAAATGGAACTGCTCAGTCCTATCAGGATGTAACTGGGGTTTTAGGCAGTCTTGAGGAAAAGCTTCAATTCTGCTTAAGGGTTTAAGCCATCTTCTTTCTGGTGAAGAACTGGCCCTCCCATGTGTTAGCAGTACGGAAATTTATATAAACTGGAATTTTTGCCCTCCTGACCTTTCTTCTGTTAGCATTTCATGATGTCACAAGTTCCGAGATGACTAGCCCAAAGGCAGACTGTATTTTTACATAAAGCATAAATTGATAAAAAGAACGAGATCATTTCATAATAATTTTTACATGCAAAATGTTTTTCTTAAAAAAAGCACACATCCCATCTTTTTTCACATTGTTTTTAATTAGGGGCATTGCCCATGCCCTTTTCAAGAACGTGGGAAAGTGTTACAAATCCAAAGAATCTTTTTTCCACACCCTATGAGAGGTGAATGACTGCCCTCTATCTTGCAGCTAGTTATTTAAATCCTTATCTGCTATGATCTCTGAGATGCTGTGTCATTTTGAACTAGAAGAATGAGTTATTAACTTGATGAGAGAAGCAAATGGACACAAACTACTTTCTATTACTCTGCTTTTTTATTGGGTTTGTGGGTTTTTTTTTCTTTTTTTACAACCTCTACAATTCCCAAAGAATATGGTTTTAAATTAGGATCTTTGACAGCAAAAGCAGAGCACATTTTATAACTCCCAAAGCTACAAGAAACAGCTGTATATAAGCATAAACCCAGACAGTTCCTGTCTTAATGTGCTCCAGGACACTGTTGGCCCAGTTCTCAGTTGTATTACAGCCCCAGTTGTGCCATTTCTCTTGTGCAAAAAGGCTATAAAGCCATCTTCTGCAGAAATCCCTTCAGCAACGGGTCAAATGCTGAACCTTGCAAAGACAACATAACTGTTCATTGCCCTCACTTCAGTGGTCCAGACCCTTAGGAAATGCATTGCTCTGCTGCAATGCTACTTGTCTGCTCTCTCCAGAATAGCTCATCCGCATGCCAAGAAAATGGGTTAATGTAGTCTTCAAGGTATTCTAACTTTTATAAGGAGAAAAGGCCTGGTCTAGGAGATACAAATATATATATATATATGTATATATATGTTTAATTCATACTGTCTTCCCTCAGGGAACTGTCCCTGTGCCAGAAATTCTCCTGGCACAAAAGCTTGGTGCAATGGCTCAAAAAATGTAGTCAGTTGTTGCTAATTATAAGGTGAAGGTGTTTTTTTTTTCCCTGTCCCCTAGTGGATTACCTATTCCACAATCGTATGTTCCACCTAGATTAAAAAATAAATAGAAAGATAACCTTCCAGGCACATTATTTCTCCTAGACTGCACAGAAATAACTCCATGAATATTCACTGTCATTTCAAAGATTACATGGGGAAGGAAATAAGTTTGAGCTGTTCTTGCTTTTGGATGGACACTGATGTTGAAACAATTGTGGCAACTTTTCATCAGCATACAGATGTTATTGAAATGGTAGGGCCTCAACACCAAAGCCAATTACAGAATAGGAATTTTTAGCAAAGAATGATGACATTTGTTGATGACAGATTAGTTTCTATAATTTTTTATGTAAATTTCCCAAGAAGGGGGGCTGAAAACTGCACTGTTTTATCTGAAAAATACTGTCAGCTTTTCCATTTTTAAGTCATAGAAAAAAATGTGGAAAGGAGGTCCTTGTTATGAGGAAATAGACACCTACATAGAAAATCCAATTTTCCAGTACAAGGCAATCCAGCAGAAAATTTCTGAGGAGACTACTTCAGCTCAGTTGCAAGCTACTCCTCAGATTTTCTTAATGTCTCTGGTCAAGACACTTCATTTTCTGTCTTGGCAGCATATTTGAAAGCGGATAACATTTTTTCATGCACCTTTCTTTGAGTCTTGGCTATGTAGACAAGTAGTCATTTTGGATGGACATTGTCTTGTTATTTTCTGTAGGACACTGCATTGCACAGTAAGTTACTACTTATCATTCAGAGTTCCTAGGGACTGTCCTAATACTAATGATAAATTAGAGTAATTCACATTAACTGAATATTTTCCCCAGGTTTACTTGAGATTTTCCAAAACTGTAAGTACATAATTATAGAAACACAGCTCTATGGGGATTAGTTGCTTTCTCTTTAAATTGAATCAGTCTGTTTCCATAGTATCCTTGAACATTTTCTGATACTTGCATTGAAAATTTACAAAGTGAATAACTGAATAAATTGTATTGCAAAGTGTATAAAACTCAGTAACTTGAAATTTTAAACAACAATCAACCTTCAGGGATAAAAGTAATAATTCAGGTTTTTAGTTGCAACACAGATTTTTTGTGCCTTATGTAAAAACATATTTGTTCAGCTTGCTTGCAGCCAGATGAACTCCAAGATGATAGTTTATCATGGCTGACTGAACATAAGAGACCTGTGCTTAAGCTTAAAAGATAGTCCTTTTGATGGCATCTTCTTATAAAGTCTAATCATAATTCAGTGCAAAGTATCATTATAAAACTGGACACATTATTTGTTCTAGATGTGTTCTAGCATGGTTATCAGTGTGGACCATGAAATAAGCTTCTCCTGTGAGTTTTAGATCTCTGGCAAAGGTAGTGTACTTTGCATCATATTGCAGTTCAAGAACTGCAGCTTTCAGTCTAAACTGTGTTTTTTCTTCTCTGGGTGAAAAGGAAAGGATCACTATGTCAATAGCACAGCAGCAGCAAACTCTTTGTGCTTTGTACATGGCCTAAAGCAATGCAGGATTGCTTAAAGAGAGTAGGGTATCAGGCTGGACTTAAAGCAAAACCACCAAAAAACTAAAATGCAAACCAAAATCTTTAACAGGTCATATCAACAAGTTATTCCAAATCTTTCCTTTCTCAACAACACTGAGAGCCCCAGTAAAATGAAGTCTGGCATGGGGAGCTCCTTCGTTAACATGGTAGGTAACTCCTGGAGTTGAAGCTCTTAACTCTCACCCGGAGCAGATACATGCCTGAATGTACCAACTGCAATGGTCATTTGGTGAGGGAACATATTTTACTTTAGTGAGTGTGAAAGGGGCAGCAGGAAGGACATTTGACTGTCATGTCAGATACCCACAGAATACATGACAAAGAAATTAGCTCACTTAGGAATTATCAGTTCTCACTGAAGGAAGGGCTGCCAGTCCTCTCAATCTATCATCCCTGCTGCAATATCCAGAGTGTGAGAAATGAAGTAGATGCCTTTGAATCCTCCATACCTGGAGCTGCACATCGACTGTTTGTATAGGAAATGGGGAACACAATGTAACAGATGCTTGATTATGATGAAAAGCTGAAAAATGTTTCTTAGAGCATAATAGAAAGTGTATGCTTTGCTTCTCTGAGAGCTGGGCATAATAGAGGGTAAACAAAGAAATCTGGGTCCAGGGGATTTTAGTGAAGGTATAACTTAATGTGTACATCACCCAACTGTATACATGCAGAATCAGCAGCAGAACCCATGGCCTTGTCCTCCACAAATACAGACAGCAAATAAAGTGGTGACACCAGCTCACCTGGCAGAGGGAACCAGCACAAGCAAGGGGCCTTCTGCACTTTCCCCTCTGGAGGACAATATATCGGGAGACAGTATATGAGAGAGGCTCTCTCCCAGACTTGCTGTCTTCACTTCTGGAAGTTGCTGTCTGCTCAGCGCAGCAGTGGGACAGGATCATTATATGGAGTGCCTGGAGAGCCCAGAATAAAAGGCACAGGGGCATTTCTATGCCTGGTTTTTAAAAGGCCCTTAGTCTAAACCTTCTGGTTTAGACTGCCAGCAGCACAAGCAACTGTTGGCAGAAAATGCTGCAAACACAAATTATATAGTGGGGATAATGTTGTTGTAGTCGTGATGGTCTAAGAATGTTAGTGATGGAAGGTTTATAAATAGAGAGAATGACTGGTATTATGGAGTTTTATAAATGCCTATAGTGTCAGCAAACTACAGTGAGAAGCAATGAGACAGGTCTACAGAGCATCCAGAAAGATTTTCCTCAGCCAGAATTTCTCCAGTGGTGCGAGCCCACTACATGCTGCAGTGAGGAAGCATCTGACATTGCAGGCAGAATGCATTAGTCACTAGTGTGAGCTGAGTGGGCCAGGCAGGTGATGCTCTGCTCCCCTCTCTCCTCCTGCCTCAGTAGCTGCAGCTATAGTCCCTGCATCCTTCAATTTTCCCTGCAAGCAGGTTTGTCAAAGGGCAGCTTCTCTGTGTCATCCTTGTGATTTCTTTCAGCCCAGTTTTAAAAACAATTTCTAAGCAATTATGTGTCACATAAGAATAAACCTTCATACTGGTGCACCTTTCCTGTTACCGCAAAATAACAGCACCTTGGTTTCCACATAGCAGGGGTTTTTTTGGGGGGG
>NW_009930529.1:0-21602 GCF_000696875.1 Nestor notabilis
ATCCAGCCCAGCACAGGCAACCGGGGTGCTATCCTAGTCCTTACGAAGAAAAGGTCTGTGTGTATAAAAGCAATGCCATGAAAAAGGAAGGACTTCAACATGTTGGCTGTCTTTAGCCTATTCTGCAATACAGAAGTCTCAGTACCCAACTTATAGCATAAATCAGCATTGAAATATCTGACATGAAACTACTACATGGATTAAACAATGTTTGGGGTGTTTGCATTACTAGACAAGCTCTTGCATGACCTAGAACTAGATTTGTCATGCATACGCAAATTAATCTCTGTTTTTTGGTCTAGTACTCGTAGCATCCCAGCCTAACCCTCTTGCGAAGACAAGGTGGAAGACAAAAGTCAGGCTTGAAAGCTGAAAAAGGGCATGGATAGCTACTGCTTCTGAGGGGGCTGGAATTGGCTGTATGAATACTTGTGTATTGTGAGTCAAACAGATGATTTTTAACAGCTTGCGGGCTCTGCAGTGGGGTAATCTGGTGGATAAGAGCCTGTGTTATTTTCAGCTGGGAGGCGGCAAAAAGGATCACTGTTTTACAGTAAAGTCTGGTGTGTAGATCCCCAGAGGAGGAACATGCCTGACTTGAACTTATTTTTGCAGATCAGCAGTAGCACACAAGCTTATTGAGCCCAGATAAAGGCTCAGGCTAAGAACAGACATGCAGTGGAACATACTTGGGATCAGATGGCTCTATGAAAGGTCTTTTGGGAAATACTAGAAATGTCTGAAATAATTAGACTTTATATATATGAATACAATGAAATCTAAAGGTGCAACTGAAACTCATGTAGATATGTGTGATTTAATGATAAACTAACTACATCAAGGAATTTTAATAGTATTTTATGGCAGTGGGGAACTCCAAGTAATATATAAAATCATCCAATGTCCCGGATAAACCCTCAGGAAGGTATGCTATACTCCAGTACTCCCTTGGCTGAATTATTAACAGGACCCAAGATAGCAATATTAAATTTGGCTAAGGCAAATATATATGTATATTTTAATGCTGACATAACCAAAGTGGTGTGGGTTTTTTTTCCTTTTTGTTTCGATCAACTTGTTATAACATACAAGCTATAAATGATGATAATGTAGGTTTTTTTCCCCTAAAGTTTCTTAGCTCTTTGCGTATTATTTTATAATAGGGCAAAGGTTTTTTTCTCCTCTTTCTTTTAAAGAGTAAATCTCCACACTGCATTTTCTTCAGTTTGGTCAAAGACTAATAATAATGAACAATATCACTACCTTGTCCATAGTGAAATATATGATTATTCATATCCCAGTGAATCCATGAAAAGTGTGAATACATGAAAAATTTTAAAAAGCTGGGAGCAGAGTAATATAGATGACATGACATTACTAAAATGTCATTTTAAGTCAAATGTCATGCTCAGGACAGAATTAGTTTTCACCACGGCATACATGAAGACTATTTTCTCTTTATCATGGAGTTTCTGTTTTTAAATATACAGCACCAACAAATTGAAATGTCATGTAAGGCCAGGAATTATTTAATCTGTGTAAATTATAAAGGAAGTAATTATTATAGTCTATATTTCCATGGTCATTTGCAGGCTGGTGGTATTTGCCTTATTTTTTAGAGTGTAAACCAGAACATATTAACACAAGGATTATAGAAGTGATAGAGTGGAATATTTTGCTCATTTATATTATGTAAGAACTGCCAGGACTGTTCAGAGATTTTGGGATTCAGGATTCTGTGCATTTGGTCACCAAAAACTGGACCTATAAGTAATCAGCTAATGGTGTCTGATCTGACATTAATTTTTTTAGGCCATAGGTTGCTTGTTTCATATGTCATGTTTGGCTGAACTTCTAGGATGACTGTAATTAGTGTACTTTGAGTTTCTTTTCTTAACTGGTGGAAACCTGACATCATGATGTCATGGCATAGCATGTGGAATATATGAGCTAAATGATTCTCTGCTTTAAAGGCAAGAGGCAGTACACTGATTTCTGCAAGAATGCCTTGGATAGACCTTCACCCCAGACCCATAATAGCTCAGCTATGGTAATTGTCAAGGCATGATTCTGAGCACACCTGTTCGACTACTGAGGGCATTGTAAAGGTTGATTTTGAATTAGAAAACTGTGGAAAGAAATTTGAGAGCTGGTGACAATTTAGCTTCATTCCTCTTGTAATAGGTGGCAGGTTTCTTTAAAATTTGTATACTAAAACCACACATAAATGTATTGCTGAAATGCAACAATTCTGCTTTTGGTCATATGTTTTTCAAATAAATCTCTTCACTAGTGGCATTTTATGATATACTATGATCATGCTCAAGATGGGCATTAACCTTATGGCTTGTAACTTTGTATATTTACAAGTATGTTGAAAACACAAAAATTTCGACCAATAAGCTTTAGCATACTGCAGAAATAAGCAGTATAACACTTGATTTATGTAAACTAGTGTGTTGATTTGTTTTTACTGCTGATTCAGTTTAGCTTGGTTAGTCTTTTATTGAAACATGGGGTTTGGTACACTTTGCTACTATTTAATCATTAAAAGCAATGAAAGTATTAATCTTAATAATTTAGTAGACAGGTTGCATTATTTGTTCATTTCCTTTAATTCATGTTGTCTTAGCAGATCAACAACTCTGTTACTTCTTAATGATGGTTATTGTGTGATTGCAGGAGAAAAAAATTGCCTCCTGAAGCCAGCTGGAAAAGCAAGTACATTCTCACACTGGCAGAAACCTCCACATCCTCCCTCCCTCGCTCCCTCCCTCCTTCCTTCCTTCCTTCCTTCCTTCTTTCCTTCCTTCCTTCCTTCCTCCCTCCCTCCCTCCCTTTCCTTCTTTCCTTCCTTCCTCCCTTCCTCCCTTCCTCCCTTCCTCCCTTCCTCCCTTCCTCCCTTCCTCCCTTCCTTCCTTCCGTCTTTCCTTTTTCCCGTCTTTCCTTCTCCCACCCATTCCCCTCAGCTCTCTTATCTCTCTCTTGTTTGTAGTTGTTAAATTGCACTGTAAAAAACTTTGTATAGGAAGGATAAACTACATAATGAATGGCTGAAGATAATTCTAATGTTCTATATTTATTTACCACAGAGAAATTAACAAAGAATTATAAATGAACATCAGTATATATCTTTGTTTCCATTTCTGTGGAAGATTGCAATGTACTACAGATGACAGAAATGTTTTTTCAGTACTTAAAAAATACTTATTCCCACTACTTAAGTTATAATGGTTAGTCATGATTATCCAAATGAAATCCCCATATTATTATTTCTTATTCTGCATGGAATATGTATTAGATTTTTTAAACATAAGTTTGAAACTGAATGTTTACTGAAACTTTAAAATCAACCTTCCACAAACATTCCAGATGTCTTAAAGTCAAAAATTAACCAATAAAAAGGGTGATTAGATTGTCAAGGGAATTATTTCAAAATGTTATAATTAGAATATCATGATTTAAAACATTTGCCAATCTCTAACTGGAATCGGAAAGCCGTATTAGTGTCTTAGATTTACTTAGAAGAAACTTGATAGTGTATGTATGAAGTCAAACAAACAAACAAAAAATTCAGTGATTCCATTATTATTTCAGTTAGTGCAAAAAATGTGAAAAATCCCCTTTACCATGAAGAGAGACATTTAGTGGTCTTGTGACCCATTCTTAAAGACAGCAGTCACTTTTGCAACTGAACTGTTTTCTATCCTTTTTTATGCTCATTAAACTGTGTTGAGTGGTGTCTAATAAATGTGACCTCCAGAATGCTGTAATCAATGATGTATCAGGATTCCATCCAAGAGGTTTCTCCAGTGTTTATACTTTTACACAAAACAAAGCACAATAGTGCATTTGAACTGATGAGTGTTGTACAACTGTTAACACTGGGATAGTTAATTTAGATTTAAAAAGATAAATTCAAACCATAGAGTTCAATATGAAAGCCTACTCATGCTCATACATTCTACTTATGTATTGTAATAGTAGAAAACTGGTGTTAGTAATTCTCATTCTCCTCATATTTTAGTTAGAATATTTGTATCATGCCTTAGTAGAAGATACTTTTATATCTGGGGAAAATCCAGAATATGGTTTCTTTGTTTACAGTGATAGCAATTATAATTTCAATTTACTGAAGAACAGTAACTTTCTCATCTCTATTCAGTCATTCATTGTTGGTTTACAGTAAACCAACAACTAAACCAGTGAACAACTGGTTGCTATGGCAAAGTCATTGCCATAACTAAGAGAAACAAGAGAACCATCCCTCAAAATTAGACTACTTTCTAGTTAAATGCTATGTTGCAGTAAAAGTGTTTGAAAACCTTTTTCTTTTAAAGGCTCAATTTCCAAAGTTTAAGTTAAGAGAATGCTTATTTTTAAATCTGCCATGAAATAATTGTTCACAAATGCAGCTTGTAAAATATCTGACTGTAAAGACCTGGATTAATTTTCAATGCATTGGTAGCCACCCTACCTTATTACGTCCTCTTTGCATGTGTTGAAAACATGTTCCTTTGCTGCTTCATCTTCAGTTGCCTTTTTGTAAATTGAGACAAATACTGGTTTTCATTTTATATATATATACAAAAGATTTTAAGCTCCAAGCTTTCAGAGTAGGGTTTTTTGACTTTATGACTGTGGCATCTTTCATGTCTGGTATTTCTATATTTCTGTGAAGAAAGGAAACACAAGTACAGCTATCAAAAACATGTTTGAAATATTTTTGAGGAATAAAATACATTTGGATTTCTAAAACCACTGTGATGAGCTAAACAACTGCACGTGTTGTCAGAGCATTCATGGCATCTTAGGCACAGCTTTATACCTGTTTATGTATAAAATCATCATAAAGGATCCACATTGGTCCTGCACCAGGGTGTTCAATGTGGTTTTGTTCCTTGTGACATTCTCTCTATAGAGTTCCTCAGCTCACAATCAGTTTGAATAAGAAATATAGGTTTAGAGGAGTACATTTACAGCTGTGCAGTTAGTTTAGAACATCATTACTAATTTTTTTTCACAACTCACCATACCTCCTCTCACAGTAACGGTAAGAAAGATACCTCAAAGAGATAGAATTCAAAAAACCCTGTAGTTCTGAGCTGCCAGCTTCTCAACTTCATTGATATAGAATACAAGAGAGAAAATTTGTTGAAGTGTTTGTCATTCTACAGTCATGTGTTTGATAGAACTCAAACATCTTTAAAGACAAGTATATTTTTTTTTTAATATGCTTCCACTTTATGCTCTGCATAACACTATAGCCTATCCGACAGTGAAGACTAGAAACCCTCTGGACCAAGATTAGTAATTCTTCACTATAAGGGCAGTGAAGCACTTGAATAGGTTGCCCAGAAAAGCTGTGGCTGTCCCATGCCTGGAAGTGTTTGAGGCCAGGTTGGATGGGACTTTGATCAGCTTGCTCTAGTGGAAGGTGTCTCTGCCTGTGGCAGGGAGGTTGGAACTACAGGATCTTTAAGGTCCAAACTGTTCTATGACTCTATGATAAGTTACGCTTTTTCTGTTGCTGGAATTCTGTTTCTTTACAAGAATCTAAATGTGACTGAAATGTGTGAAAGATGGGTATGTTTGTCTAAAAAGCATTTGAGACGTCAGAATTCTAAAATCGTCACCTCTCAACAGCTGGGTTATAAATATTTCTTTTCTGTGGTAAAAATGACAGTTCTTAAATGGCATTCAACTTTACTGTTATAAAGTGACATAAAATCATGCAGTGAAAATAAATCAATACAATTATTTTCACTCAAAATAAAATTATAAAAATAGGCAAATTAGTATTGAAAAGTTCCAAGGAAACATGCATCTTTGCATTGATGTTAAGTCTACCTCCAGGACATTAATTATGGGCTTTTGAAATGCAGCACCTTGATATCAAAGGGAGTCTGCATAATTATGTGTTTTGTGAATGTTTTTAATTACTTTAGCCAAAACTAATATTAATAAGAAACACTTCCCAGTCATTAGCTATTGTACTTTTGTGTAACACCACTTAAAACAATGCAAATTGTAACAGATGACATCACTGCCTGTGGACAGGTGAGAGGTTCTTTTCCCATTGAACTCCTTCTTCAACACATGTAGGACATCAACACATGTAGGACTTGGACACATGTAGGACTTGATATGAGATGTTGACATCATACTAGAAATGCCATCATAACTGATATTTCTTGGCTTCTCAGAAAGAAAAAAAATATTTGAGCCTTCATGAAAGGCTGCAGTTCCTGCTAGGTGCCTGTTAGAGCATGTGCTCTCCATGGGCTCTCCAGAGGAGCTCTCTAGGCTCCTTTGGGCATCCCCCTGTTCTGGCATGGGGTCCTTCACAGGCTGCAGGTGGATATCTACTCCTCTGAGGACAGCCTGCCACACCATGGTCTGCACCATGGGGTGAAAGGCAATCTCTGCTCTGGCGCCTGGAGCACTTCCTTTTCTTCCTTCTGCACTGACCTTGGTGTCTTCAGATTTTTTGCTCTCATATTCTTACTCCTCTTTTTGGCTGCAGTTTTTCCTGGGCAGGTTGTTTTGATTTGTTTCTTAAACATGTTATCCCAGTGATGCTACCACTGTTGCTGATGGGCTCAGAGTTACCCAGCAGTGGATCTGTCTTGGACCTGGCTGGCATTGGCTCTATTGGACAAAGAGGAAGCTTCCAGCAGCTTCTTACAGAAACCACCCTTGTAGCTCCCTACAAAAATGTTGCCTCACAAACCCAATATTCAAGGAAAATATTATTGTTTGTCTGTTAGAGTGTTGAAAATAAGGATCATATTCTCAGACTGGAACATTTCCTTTCCTAAGGAGTGATAAATTACTTTTTTCCTCATTAATTTTGTCTTTGGAGGCAAAATCAATGCTATTTTAAAAAGAAAAGCAAGATGGGCTATTATAATTTGACTTGGTTTGGGATTCAAAGGGACTGAACCATTGGTTTTGATTTCTGAGGCCTGGGTAATTGCTGAGGTACTATGTGCATGAGTAACAGGGTAATTATTTTCTGAGTCTGTTAGGACAATATTGCATATATGCTGTTCTAACATTGACCTGGATGGGCTGGAAGAGTGGACTGACAAAAGCCTTATGAAGTTCAATGAGGACAAGTGTAAGGTCTTCCTCCAGGGAAAGGTAATCTAAGAGTACAGCACAGGCTGGGATCTATCTGGCTGTGGAGCAGCTTTGTGGAGAGGGACCTGAGGGCCTTGGTGGACAACAAGCTCAATATGAATGAACAGTGTGCAGCTGCAGCAAAGAAAGCCAAGAGGATGCTGGGTCACATCAAGGGCATCACCAGCAGAGGTAAAGTCATCATCCCTCTCTACTCAGTGCTTGTAAGGCCACACCTGCAATACCGTGTTCAGTTTTAGTCCCCACTATACAAAAAAGATGTGGGCAGGCTGGAAAGGGTCCAGAGAAGGGCCACAAAGATGATCAAAGGAGTGGGAAGCCTGGCATATGAGGAAAGGCTGAGAGAACTGTTCAGCCTAGAGAAAAGAAGTGGTGGATTCCCCAACACTGGCCACTTTTAAGATTTGGCTGGACAGGGTGATGGGACATCTTGTCTAGACCATGCTTTTGCCAAAAAAGGTTGGACCAGGTGATCCTTGAGGTACCTTCCAACCTGGTATTCTGTGATTCTGATTCTAAGAGGAATTAAGATATTGTAATCCTTTTGTGTGACTGGGTTACAGAATCCTAGATTAAAGTGGATCTGTAGCTCGGCTGATTACATTTAAGCTTTTTAGTTCGGATTGTTCTTGAATTATCAGAAATAACTCCATAGCCAGACCAGAATCCAGACAGAGAATCCCTTTTTTTAACACTAACAAAGGATTTCTATTTAATTGGCAACGTGCAGCGCAGCAGTTTTGGCACTTCATGACAGTACAGCAACCCTTAACCATGCAGTTCCCAACAATTTTATAGGTATTCTAGGAGACCTTTTGATAGATATTCCAGGTATTTCAGAAGATCTTTTGATGAATATTCTGAATTCAAGCAACATCATCAAGCAAGGATGACTGAAATGCTCCCATCACAGACACCTGTTTTAGCTTTTTAGCTGCTTCCTCCTTGGAAACTGGATGAGGTTGAAGACTGTGTAAGTGAACAAGTACTCATAGGGCAACTTCAGGCTTCTGAAATGGGTGCTCTGAATATTACCTGGGAGCATATGTTTCCACTGACAAAATAATCAGGTCATAACCTGAATCATATTCTAAGGTGACTGTGTAATGAATACCTCCTTTCCACTGAAAATAAGAGGCCATCTCTCTTAGATAAAAATGTTCATAATTTTCCTCCTGTCGTGCTACTCTCTGTGACTAGTGTATGAAAAAGGGGGGTTATCCATTCAGAATGCAAACCTCATCCATGAGAGAGTTTTTAACCCATGATACTGATACTGTATAGTGAAATTAAGTTAATTTGATTGTGTTTTTATAGCACATAGAGGCCCTAATTTTGTACTTTAAAGCAGGTACACTTCTAATTAATTAGCTGATATATATTTGATTTGCAGTAGCTCAACAATAGGCACTTTGTTTCTCCTTTTAATCTTAAAAAACAGATGGATTTTCAGAGGTGCTGCATGCTTGCAGCTCCTACTGAAACACTAAGTCATTTTCATAATCTCATGCTGGCATGGAAGCATATGTTATTAAGATCACAGAATGAGTTTTGTTGTTCAGAAATAACTTCTGTTGCTAAAAAGGGGAGAATTGGAAGAGGGAAACGAAACTGTTATTGCTTTGTGGCTTATTGTGTGGTATCTCTTCCTAGCACAATAGCAGATTATAAATAATGAGGTGAGGAATTGTAGAGATGTGGGGTTTTTGGTTTTTTTTTCTTTTTTTCCTAGCTTTCCTGAGCTTTAGAATTTATATAAATTTATTTATCTATTCCAGGCTAAATCTTAAAAATGGAGTGAAATGTACCTCACACAAACATTATTCCCTTGTTCTGCTCCCAACAAGAGGGACTATACCTCACTCCTAAATGCTGCCAGTCCAAATTGTCTTCAGAAACTTTCACTGATAGAAATTCAGATACCTTTCTGAATATTGCTTTAAGAGAGCTAAGCACTTCACATACATTCCTTTCTGACTTGGAAACAAAGATGTGCCTTTGGTCTATCTTCAATAACACTGCCAAAATCCAGGATTCTGCAACTCAGCACAAGACACCCATGTGGGCACTCGGTGTACAACTAATCTAAAGAGCTGAGCTTTACTGTACACCCTGCTACTAACATCTCTGTGCCTGCTGTTTCTTCTCTCACCTTACTCTCTTCACTCTGTGTAGAAGGTACTTGGGCAACCATCTGGAAATATATTTCCCTGATGGTTTCCCTGAGACTAAATGATGAGGACAGCCACTCTTAAGAGTACAATTTATCCAACTTTCAGTGGCTTTGTTGTGCTTTGTTTCCTACCTGCAAGATAGTAAGATAGCCTTGTGAAAACAGATACATAGAAGACTGCAGAGTACCAGATGCTATGGGGGATGTAAGTTATTCACATGATACTGAAGAAAACACCAAGTAGAGGAAGCCTCAGAACAGCTCTTACAAAGAACAGAAGCTACAATAGAGGACACTACTTCCGCAGTAGCTCTCCAGCCTCCTCCGTTATTAGAGCAAATTCTGAGGTTCAGTCTCATTTGTTGTCATTAGTGACAGTATCATAATTAATATTTACATACTGATTACTAATTTTCTCTTACACTTTCTTTTTCTCTCCCCACATAGATTCCTGACTTCCAAATTTTTTTCTGTTTGGTATTCGTGTTTCCCTTTCTTTCTTCTATTATCCCAGCTTTTATTTTTGTATCAATTTTGTTTTAACTTCAGCAGAAATAAACACAGTAGGAAGTAAGTTCTCTGAGACAATCACCATCCTTTCCACTTGAGTAAAAAGCCTAGCACTTATTATGTTTTATGTAACTTACTAAGATTGACTTACTGGAAGTGAAAGTAAACAGTAGGATGAGTTGTATTAAGGAAGCAATGGCTATCATTCTTCCCATACTAGTACTGCATCATATGACAAAAGTAAAAGAATGCAGTTACACAGCTTTTCATTCTCCCATTCTCTCTATTTCCTGCACCCACTGAAAATAGAGCTGACATTGAAAATATAATTTTAAATTGTTATTATATCTATTTTTGCCACCATGACTATATTCAGATACGAAATACTAATATATGTTTAAAAATACAATGGACTCACATTCAAGGAATCCTAAATGTTTTTACAAATATGACTCCCTTCTCTGCTCCAAATGCTTTCATGAAAGAATGAAAATACATCATATTTAGCTAATGCTATTTAGCCGGAGAATTGTGGATGAGCATTACCAAAATGACTTCTTAAGCTACCCATTAGTGGTCATTAAGCTTATACCAAAACAGCAAACCAGAATTTGAATATTGGAAATATTAATTCTGAGTGTTATTAGGAGCACTGATACATGATCAGCTGTAAGAGATCACAAAACCAAAACTAATCCAAAGTGCCACGTCCTGAATTTGCATCTCAACAACCTCATGCAATGCTACAGGCTTAGGGAAGAGTGGCTGGACAGCTGCTCAGTCAAAAAGGACCTGGGGGTGCTGATTGATGGCCACTGAACATAAACCAGCTTGTGCCCAGGCAGCCAAGAAGGCCAGCAGCATCCTGGTCTGTATCAGAAACAGCATAGCCAGCAGGGCCAGGGCAGTGATAAGCCCCCTGTACTCGTCACTGGTGAGACTGCACCACAAATTATATGTTCAGTTCTGGGCCCCTCACTACAAGAGAGACATTGAGGTGCTGGAGCGGGTCCAGAGAAGGGCAACAGTGCTGGTGAAGGGTCTGAAGTCTTATGAGGAATGGCTGAGGGAACTGGAGTTGTTTAGTCTGGAGAAGAGAAGGCTCTTGGGGGACCTTATCACTCTCTACAACTACCTGAAAGGAGGTTGTAGTGAAGTGGGGGTTGCCAAACTGCTTGTTAGAGTTCAATGATTAAAATTTCTTGTGCAAATGTGTTAGTTTTGATACTGTGTCACATCCCATCATTCAATTTTCTCCAGGATGTATGCAAATCCTTATGCCTTTTTTTACCTAAGACAACATGTTTCTGATGTTGAAAAATTTCTGCAAAACTTTTAGCATTCTGCAAATCAAATTTTACTGCCAGTAATTGCTGTGCCTTTTGGTACCAATGTAGCTATTTCCAAAAACTTTCTAATTGCCTTATTGATTCTCCTGAGTATACCTTGAATTTCGCTGGTTTGACTCGAGTATCAGCAAGAAAAAAGTAGCTTGGGATACAGACTAAGGTTTTTGTTTAATTTTCTTGGAACAGCACTGCTAAATTAATTTTATTGATTTATAGACTACACTTTATAAATTAACACTATGATGTTTACAGGTTGCTTTCTTTTCTCCACCTGGTATGCCTGCTTTCAGGAAGATGTTGAGAAAATGATGAGATTTCAGGAGTAAATTCTAATTTATGAACCTCTCTAGCAATATGAAAAAGAATTCTGCACAGCATGGAAGTAATATACCATTACCTTAAAAGTCCATACCAGTCCTGTTGGAAACCAACATCTTGTTTTCTGTTTAAAAGTTTCCTAATATTATTTGAGATAATCCTGGAACTATATTTCCTTGCCTTGTCTTGCCTTGCCTTCCCTTCCCTTCCCTTCCCTTGCCTTCTCTTCCCTTGCCTCTTCCCTTCCTTTGCCTTTCCCCTTATTTTTTGAACACATGTAGTGAAATGTTATTCCACAGCATCCATCATTTTGCATCAGAGGAGTTGAATATGAGCCTAAGAAAATCCTGCTACAGCTACAAAATAGCTAACATCAAAAGGTAAAATAGGTTTAGATTTATGTTGTGGTTTAGGGAGCATTTCAGTGTAAAGCCAGGAATCGGTGCTTTTGTCAGTATACACAGCAAAGAGAAGTGTGTGCTCCTTTAATTTTGAGTGGCCCACTATTCTCAAACAGCAGCACAGAATTTGCAGAGACAGCACTGAAGATAAATATATGTAAAGGGTCCCAAATTGAGCAATGCTTTCATCAGTCATAAAAGCAATTTTAAAATCAACGTGGCATTTGATCAAATTCCACTTTAGGTTTTGGAAGATGGAATTGAAATTCTGAGACCACTTGGTGAGTTAAAATCCTGGTAACAACGCTGCAGTTTGAATCCTATACTACTTTTTTCCCCAGAACACATAAAAACAAGTCAAACGGCTCTTACATACAGACTGTGCACCACAGTGCTGTGACTGAGTTTGCCAAATAATTTCTGATTATTATCTTCATGAATTTCTCTCATAGTTTTGTTTTTGTTTGTTTGTTGCTTTTGTGTTTTGTACACTTATTGATTGATTATGGCTTCGGTTATTGACATGTGTGTTTCAGCCTGCTGTTAAAAACGGGCTCATGATTGCCACAGGAGCTTCCCTGTTAAGAGGAGCGTGACTGAATCAGGTGGGAGTGCTGATCCTGATTTTGGCTGTTTAGATTCCCTATATTCTATCCTTGCTTAAGTGGCACATGTAATGAGGTATATCAAAACTCATTCCACATATTCTCCATCCTTTATATAAGAGAAAGGCTCACTATTAGTTACTAATCTTAGTATTTAGTGGACATGTAACTTCCATGGGGCATTAAATCTTTATTGTGTGTTTCTCTGTGAAGTTTCCATGTACATAGGCAAAGGTCACCCTGGTGCCAGATGGTATTTAGCACTGTGCAATTCTTTTAGGGAAAGTGAAGGGTCTGTTTAGGAGTAAAAACATGGTGAAAATGGCAAGGAAAATAGAGACACACCACAGAGCAGAGTAAAAATCACTCTGACAGAAGGCAGGAGTAAACGTAAGGCTCTTCAGAGCTGATTCCCTACAGTTTAGTCCCTATTTTGTAAACTTTGGAAGCTAAGAGTCCTATTACATATATCTCCAAACTTATGCTTTGAATAGATGCTAGTTCAGATCTAGCCTCTTACTTAGAGATATTTGTTCTGGACTCTTTGGGACATAGAGCTATACCTTTAAGGGAACCATAGGATAATTTCAGTTGGTCATTATGTAATCTAAAGGGAAAGATCCTCTGTCGCTGTTTCCACATGGAAAGGTAGTTTGGTTTATAGTGTGGAATGCAAACTTCTCAGTAAGATTTAAATACTTTTCTTGCATAGTTACACAAATTGGTTCAGCCCCAGAGAAAATAGAGATTTATTTTCAACAAAACTACATTAAATTTCAGCCCTGATGGTTTTGTCCCTATTGCATACATGTATAAATATTTCAAAACAACAAAGTAGGAAGCTGATGAGCATGAATATTGCCAAAGTTACTTCACTGCAATGTTTTTCCTTCTACTCAATTAATAATGTGGGGTTTCAACATTGTTGAGAATAAGAGTAATTTTTTTTTCCATATGTTCAGTATTAACAAAATTCCATTCTGGAACTGAACTTTATCTTTTATATTTGGCATAGAGGAAAAAGAAGTTATACATATACACATTAAATTAATGTTAATGATGAATAAAATTAAGTTTTTTACAGTAAATACCTGTTTCAAGGAACACTGTTAAAATTACTAGAATAATACAATTTGTTGCTGAATCAAGATATTCCAAAACCAATACAATCTAAATATCCTTAAGACTTCTCATTTTTTATATTTACTGTAATGGTATGGGAATGACTTCATATGCCATGGAAAAGAACAGATTTTTCAGTATAGCTGCAAGATAATGACTCATTATTGTCCAGTGCCTGTATCATTACAGTGGTATGACAAAACTTTAAATCAATTGATATATTTCCAATTGGCAAATATGTAAAATAACCCTGCTTATCTGACTTTCCTGTTATTACTGTCCAGTAATGACATGAAAGTCTGACACTTAAAAAAAAAAGTGTCTGAATGCAATTCCAGCTACACCTAAACCTGACCTTTGGGAACATGCTGTTCCTTGCATGCACTATAATCTGAGCTGTGCCTGCTTTATGTATTATGTATTATATGGACATGATCTATATGATAGTATATAGATGGTATCTGAAATATTAATAAAAATGTAAAACAATAAATCTTAATTCCACAGATTTTCATTAAGAAATGGCATACAGAAATAGCACTTTTCTGAATCCTAAGAAGCAGGGGAAAGAAACCCAAACAACCCAACAAACAAACAAACAACTTTTTTGTATTCTTAATAGCAAAAAAGAAAGCACTTTTTATTTGCCTTATGACCCAGAATTGAACTTGGAATAAAAGGGAAAATGCTGGGAAAAAAGATAGGTTCAAATTAAGTGCATGTAGCTTTCCATCAAAACATATATTGATACAGTTCTGGTGAACCTAATCTATCTCCAGCTGCTTTACCCATAGAAGATGAAGGTGGAGTATTGCACATCCTTTTGGGGTGCATAAATTGCATTCACTGTTCTCTCTATCTGAAGAGGAAAACAATGACTCTATCTCCCACTGCAGTAACTGCAGCGCTGCTCACTGACTAATGTTTATAATCCCAGAATTCTATTTATATTTGAAATGGCTTTCCCCTTGCCAAGTTTGGTTGAATCCGGTCAATAAATTAAACTAAGAGTAGGTAGCGGGGATAGGGTGATAGATGGATGAATAAATCATGCAAATGCATAAGCTTCATTTCCTCAGAAAACCAGAGTAAAAGAATGGGTGCAGCTATTTTTTAAGGGGCACACTAGCCAATAGTTTTAGTGGGAGGATGAGCATTAGTTCATGTTAAGAGCGTACTTGTATCTGCAGAACAAACTACTTGACAAGGGCCATTAAATTTCCTTTTGTGTTATTCTGAACTAGTATCACCCAGGGGACACACAAAACAAGAACAAAAAAAAATGAGAAAAAGCTCAGTACCGGAACAATGAAAAGGCATGTGGGAAGAGCACAAAGGCTCCCACCTGAACTTACACTGAATTTACTAATGCCTGCTTCAGAATAATAGAACAACAGGATTAAATGTTCAAAGCTTGAATTTTCAGAGAGAGAAATCCCTAGCAGTTCTTACCAAATTCAGATGAAATTGTTTATTAGGAGTATCAGTCTTTACAAACATCCTTTGCTCTTTTTATTTGTTAGAATGACAGGTTCTCACTTGCAAAATGAAATCCATGCAAATAGGTCTCAATATCTTCCGCCTTTCTATTTCAGTCAAAGAGATCAAACAATTAGGATAAAATGCCCTAGCTTCATCCATACCAGGCTAAAAACTCTATTTGATGTGGCTTGTCCAGGGACACAGTGAAGGTCTGAGCAGTATATCTGTGGTTAGTAGTTTCCCACTGCACAGTTACAAAATGATAGTGAAGACCACTGAGTGTCTAGGTTCTGATAGCATACAATTATTGTTGCTAAACTGTGACACTTCCAGAGTAAGAAGTAGGGAACTGCATACCCAAATGAGATTGAAGGATGATAGGAAGAAATTATGTAAATTGGCCTAGGTCCAGAACACTGAGTTTCACATTCATACTATACCAGAGTAACTATATCACTAGTCAGGTAAGACAATAATTCTGTCTTGTCTTGGATAGCCTCAAACACCTGACATGGGTACTACTTCATTAGCAGCTCAGTGGGAATGCTGCTATCTGCTGAATTTCTACTTGGGTGTTCCCTAAAGGGCTCTCATCTGAGCACTGAGTTAGCCTGATGTCACATTATTTTTTGAGATCTGAACTCACAGCTTAATAGTCATGGTTAGGATGTTCTTTCCATTCTAAGTGCTTAATTTCTGTTCCTTATAACTTTCCAAGCCATTAACTCCTGGAAGAAAATTTCTCAGACTTGTGCTCAATCCAGAGGTGAAGTGTTTAAAAAGTTTTGTAAATATGCATGTAGTTGTTACTGAGGTATCTGATCATAAGGCTAAAGAGGAGTGTGAAAGCACTTCCTATTACACAGTCTATGTATTGCAGATACTTTGTTTCTAGAAGTTTTCAGTGTAATTAATTTTCATGCTGACACAGTTCAAGCTGTCAAAAACCTGCCATTTGTCTATCAGGTAATATTCACCCCATACATATTTTGGCTTATCATTAGAGGCTTGTTCTTTGTTGTCTCATATTCCCTTGGTGTTTATTTATAGGGCTCAGTGAAAAGAACAGAGAACATACACTTTGGTAGAGGAGATGTTAATAGGCTTAGAAATCACAAAGGTACTCTGAAAAAAAGAAAATTTTAGCCCTTCCTTTAGAGAAAAATCTATTTTGCACTAACTTTTGGTATTTTCTTGCATTCTATCAGCAAGAGAACATGAACCCAGCACATTCTGGACTTTCAAACAGGATCTCCAAGAATTCCAGATTTTTCCTATACTGTTATGAAATAAAAATGGATTTGTCAAATCTTATTTTTACTTTGTAATTTCTGAAAGCAAGCTACTCACCCAAAACTGGACACAGCAGACCAAATCCAGGTTTGAAATAATGAATTGTTTCCCAGGCTGCTTGAAGAGGTAAATACTCCTTATGCACTACTTGTCTATTTGATATATGCTGCACTCCATCCTGCCCCTGTTTTTCTACATGTCTCTGTCCTACATATGGCTCTCATGCTTGTTTCAGAGGTGTTTTTCTATCCATCTCATGGCACTGTAAACTGGCAATTGTTTCACTTGTGGGCATAGTGATGGTACATTTAAACACCCAGGAAGTCGTGGCGCCTTTGTTATTAGCAGCTTCACTTGCACATGAAGATATTTGAAATAGTAGTTATCCACTAAGCTTTAATCCTATCATAGAATCATAGAATCAACTAGGTTGGAAAAGTTCATTACGATCATGAAGTCCAACCATTACCCCAAGACTATCAACATGAAAACCCTTTGAAAAGTCACAGACACCTAGCCTTTAACCATGTTTCTATATAGCAGACATGTAAGACTCATCAGAAATACAATATAAAATCATTGTATTTGACAACATTGCAGTTGTTTTCCCAGATCTGAAGAATGAAGTTATCTAAAAGCTGCTTACGTTTTTGCTTACTGCAAAGTAAAAACACTTCAGTTGGGTTTCTAACTATTTCTTTAACTGACAATGCAAAACTATGGACTTCAAAACACAATCAGTTATAAAGTATAAATTAACTGACCCTTCTGGTGTGCTGGTGTCTGTATGTCTTGAAAGGCCACAGATCAATGCAGAAAAATGTTGTACCCTACTTCTTAGGAAAATACTTTGAAAAGGTGCAGGATGCATTTAAGTGTTCTGGGAAGGAGAATCTCATAATTTTATCACACATGGATACAATGTAGAAACTGTTTATCAGTCTGCCATGCTCCAGAGTAGCAGGCAGAAGGAAAGAAAACATGAGAGGAGTCAAAGATGTAACTTCTACTAACTTCTGGGAGGAAGAATACAGAAGCAAATTTGAAACCCAGAAAAATACGAATTTTCTTCCTGGATCATGTGTGTACACTCCGTTTCTCCATTATGACTAGGCTTCTTGATGTGCAACGAGGGGAGAAAATAAGTCATAGAAGATGCTAAAGAACTGGTGCAGAGGGAGTTCTGAGCAACTCCTGAGAGAAAACACACTTGGAAGCATGAGCTGAGGAAAAAAATGTCTGCTGAAAGTCCTGAGTTTAGTGGTAGTGTGCATGGGAGGAACCCTTATCAATTGCGCTCTCCATAAGGTACAAATGAAAAATGCATTAGCCTCACCAATATAAGTGAAAAAAAATTAATGTGAAATACATCAAGATTTATGTATGTAACAACTTTCCACAAGACTTAAAAATTAAAAACCACATTCCACACACTCACTGGCTGCACAACCAGAAAATCTTTTCATTTTGTGAGATTTCAAAACTGCTTATATAGGATTACTATGACTTAGTTTCTCTTAGAATCAACCATGACATACACGCTCAGCCTTGACTAGTGTACATAATGGGAAATAATGTTTACACTTGCCTTATTATCCAGTTTCTTTTTTATGTAAATTTGAGTGGTTAGGTGAAGAAATGAAACAGATTCTCCATTCCCATATACCCATATTATCACTTAATATGGTAATCTCTTCTTGGCTCTTGGTTGAGTCTATACATAACTCTTTCATGCAATATAAGTAAGAACTGGACAGAAAAATAAGTCGTTCAAACCTAAACTCTGCATGTTATGCCCAGTTGTCTACTATAGCTACCATATATGTGGGAATACATTTGAAGTCTCTTAACAGGCAACAAGTTTCATATTTTGGCAATGAGACGGGACACACAGATTACTTAGACTTTAGTCATCTAAATTCAAATAGTTTTATTCTCCTGTGGGATTGGTTTGGTTTTGTTCTGCCACTGGCTGCTTCACTGAAAAAAACAAAATAAGAAACTAAAGGTTTTCTTTCTGCTCAGGGAGAAGTGCCAGCAGGTACTTCTTTCGTCAGCAGGCATGTAGCCTACTCACCCTATTCATCCTTATCAATATGAATAGTTTCTGTTTTATTTTTAATCATCTTCCCTCACTGCAACATCTTGGAAAAAAAGAAATGTTCTGAGAATTTTCTTTGAAAAATATTCTTCCCTATTCTTAAACTTATATTTATGGTTTCTATTCTTATTTCTTTGTAATCTAAACCTATCTTTAAGCAAAAGAAATAACGTATACAGTTTTCTTACGTTTTTAAAAAAATTAGAGTTTACACAAGGCTTTTATGAAGCAACGATTTATTCAACAAGGAAAACAGAAAAAAATTTCTGTCCTTTCACAAATCTTTAATTTGCACCCATAGAATGATTGACTGTTATCCTATTACTGCTGGTGCACATGATTATCCCCATGTGTCTTTAAGACCCAAGGGAAAAAGCAGACATACTTATTTATTGCTTTCTTAAGTTCTTGATTATGTTAATTGGAATTACTTCTATATAAAAATCTCAGATAGCGAATTGACTAGCTTCAGCATATTTTTTTCTTCTGTGATTAAAACTGAAAAAAGAATATATATTGTCAGTGAAACTTTACAATAAGTTTTAATCCATTAATTCCTGGGAAGGAGTAAAAAAGTCCTTTATAAACAGTGAACCATGGAGATGTTCTGATCACATGACCATTGGCAAACTACAGAGTTTTCCATTTCTATAAAATACCTTAAAATGCTGTACTCAGTCTAACAATAATACCTTCGGAATCAGCACGCTGTGAAATTTAGGTTGCAAGCTTCAAGCCTTTTCTGCTGAAGGGCAAATACTGCCATAAATATCATGATAGGGCCATAGATATGTCACTGTTAGAAACTGATTGTAAGTTCCACAACAATTTGACTGGGACACTGTATTCAAAGTTTTTTTTTAAATTTGCATTCTCTTTTATTATTATTTTTATATACGGTATGATGCCCTATATGTGGCCTGAAGACTGGATACTTTGTTATAAAGGAATGCAATTAGATGTTGATTATTCCTGATGTCTCTTGCCTCATAATCCTCTAGATGAGGTTGCAAGCTGAACAAGCTATTCTGCTAGATAACAATCGATGGCCTGTTCCCCTTTTCCTGAAGTTTTGTGATTTCCACTCAGCATGTGACAGAAAATATACTAATTGCATCAGTGAGTGCTGCCACCATATTATATGATGGACCACATATTGCCTTTCTACTTGCCTTTACCTCCCTTCTTTATTACCTTTCTAACATATCCTCCTTGGACACACTTAAAAGGTCACCCTTTTTTTACTAGATAGTGAAGTCAAAGGAGACTATAGTTACAAAGGTTCATGGCAGTGAGTAGATTGAGCAGGCACGTGTTTTTGAAAAAGAATTATGATGTCTTGTGCCCATAGGATCTGCATGATTAGCTGTCTTAAATTACACTATCCTGATCTTATACAGGTAACTTTTAGAGTAAGTAGTGATTATGGTGACTAAGGATAGAGCAGAAAATTAATTTTCCTTATATTTTAAATTCTTACGTAAAGTTGCTACTTCCACCTGTAGATAGCACTGCTTGTTGGAGAAAGAATTGAAGAAATAATCTCAGAATTAACATTTTAGAATCTGGAAGACTGTTCATGGTGAATAGTGATACTGAGAAACTTATCTGGGCTAACCACTGATTTTGAAATGTTATTGACTGTGAAGTGCCCTGTTTCTGAGATTTGAAAGAAGTATTTTAATTTTTCTGGCTTTAGGTAGCATTTAGGAAAGAGTTAAGTTTCCTTCTCAAGACACACTTCTGGTGTTTGAGAAATTAAATAACTAATTTTTTTTCCGATGGAAATATTTTTAGCTTTGAGGTGTAGTGCATACCATGCAGTAGATTTATTTAGTTTTTTGAAGGTGGCAGGACACAGTTACACACCAGAAAGGTGTTAAAAGATAAAAGTATTGAAAATGGGAAAAGAAAAAGGCTTTTTTGAATAGTGTCAAACTCTTTTAAAAACAGCTTGAGCTTCATCAAAGTCTCTGTTTCCCCTTGACACTTTTTAAGGTATCATTTCTTGCTGTTAATTGCCAGTGAAAAGCATGCTGGCAGTGTGAAGCTTTAGAAATTGTAGAGCATCTCTCTTTGTGTCTTAATTGCTGCTTACATATACTATCATATATACCCCATATAGCTTTTTGTGTGTGTGCACTACAGGGAAATTTCAATATGGCATTTAAAATTGGCTTGTTCTTCAGTTTGTATTTTTGATTGAAACTACAAAGTTCTCTCTTGCTTTGCTTACAAAGATGCATAGGAGGAATCCCTAATGTGCAATCAGTGTGAGACTAAAACTCTTACAAACACAGAACACTTGGGCATCTGTAGTAACAATAATAGTCATTAAAGTTTACACTTGTGTCTAAAGGGTATTTACATATGCTGGTTGAAGTAGTTAACTAAGTCTCTGTACAATTTGCTTTGGCTTGTACAAAGGTATATGTGAAAGATAACTACCCCAAGGTTACTGAGATTAGCACGGCCCCTGTGCAAAGATAACACACAAAGTTGTGAAGCGTTCCATATTTTTGATGGATGAAATGTTTTCGCATATTCTGCAGCTTGGTCAAGGTCCGGGGTCGAGAAGTCACCTCTTCTTCCTCTTCATCTGATCCATGTAGTAGTAACTCTTCAGATGCTGTCCCCTGTAGTAAGTGCATTGGGACTTCATCTTTCTTCACTTCACAGGTTGCTGTTTGTGCCTCTCATTTGCTTTTCCCCTTGCGTACAGGGGCAACCAATAGTGTCACGAATTGGCCATTTGGTTTAGCTGCAGTGTCTATCACTGTGGTTGGAGTGGCTGCAGTGCCTTCCACTAGGGTTGGCATGGCTGCAGTGTTTGTTGCTGGGGTCGGTGCAGCTGCTGTGCTTGGGGGTTGAGTAATACCGACAACTGCATTGTCTGTTGCTGTAGGGGTTTGAGTAGCTGCTATACTTGTTGCTGGAGTTGGCATAGCTGTGGTGCTTGGAGTAGCTGCATTGTCTGTTGCTGTAGGGGTTTGAGAAGCTGCTGTGCTTGGAGTTGGAGTAGCTGCGTTGTCTGTTGCTTTGCCATCAGGTCCAGAGACATTTTTTCCCTCTGAAGGCACTGGACAGTGTTGAGCAGGGCTC
>NW_009930530.1:0-57185 GCF_000696875.1 Nestor notabilis
GTGGGGGGGAGGGGGGGAGAGGGGCCAGGAAGTGTATTTCAAACACATGTTTTTCTGCAGAAGAAAATCTGTACCAACCTCCGAGTTGAAAGGACCATATCTGTGGCCAGCAGCATCTGGTTGCTCAGAGTAGAAAGCATAAACATAAGGCCTGAAAGAAAGAAAGGTCTTGTTCAGGATAGCTTTCCTTCTACAACAAACACCCCAGATCTGTTAGGTCAAGTCAAATCAAGTCAACCTTCCAATGAGAGTGGGCTTTATGGAAAAAGAACTGTTTCTCAATCATAAAATCATACAATCATTTAGCAATCATATGTTTCCATGGTACGATTAAGCAATTAGTTGTTCTACAGTTTTATGAAATCCAAGGACACATGCAGGGAGGCACATGGGGTACCATCTGAGGACACATGCTCTTTCTAAGTCTTGCAGGAGAGATCACAACAGCAGCTTGCCTGAGCTTTGCAGCGAGCAGCATGTGGGAACTTGCATACTAAAAACTACTCATAATTAAAATCTTAACATTTTCCCACTGCTCAGGGTCCAGTCCTGCAACTGCCATTGCCTGTAAGGTTGTTAAACCATATTAGACTCAGTAGGATAAGAACAATCCAAGTTAATCCATGTAACCACGTGCTTCTTGATAAGAAATAAATTCAAACCATAGCACACATTTATTGACAAGAATCAAAATGCTGATGCTTAAAAGCTGAGATTAAAATAAAAGATTATGACTAAACACAAATCCCAAACAAATCCTTAGATCAGCGATAGCATGTAACAGACAAAAATTATTTTTAGAACTAAATTTCCTCTTGCTCTTCTAGCTACTTTTAAGGAGAAGACAAGCTAGCAGTTATCCAACAGCAGAAGCCAATAGGTGAATTACCTTTCATTGTCTGGAAGGGTTAGCCACTGCAGTATTGTTAATATTCTGCGCTCATGGGGGATGACACTGGACCACAAAATACAAAAATATACCTTGTTATCATTGGATACAAAAACTATCAACACAGTCTTGCTATGAACTGCTTCTAACCTGATTAAAACCAATTATAACAACATTATTTGCTTTTATTATGCTGTATCTTCTTTCTTACTTGATCTTTATTCTTATTGTGCAAATAGAATTGCCTCAGATCTCCTGGGTGTCCACACACTTCAAAAGAAAGATGATTAGAAGTTTGTAACTGGAGTCAGAACTCAAGGCAGTAAATCAGACTGTTCTAAACAGGACTGAATACCATTTTGGTAGCTTTAACCCAGATGAACCTTTTTTATGTACAACGGTGCTACCATTGGATAGATGGCATGAGTAAAAACCATTAAATTGCTCACATCAGTACAGGTTTAATCAGTCATCCTGCTCTGGTAGTCTTGAAGACACTGGAAAAGTTCCCATTGACTTAATGGTAGCTAAACTGAGGGTTGGGCTGGTGTAAATGAAAACAACCATCTGACACACCAGGCCATCAGCATGGTGACTTGCATAACTTTGACAGCTTCTCACTCTGCAGAACAAACTCGTCCTATTTCACTGTTTGTGTCCCGAGATTTCTCACTTGGCTGCAGAGGCCAAGTTCATGCTATGAGAATGACTAACCTTATAAACAGCTGTTAAAATTAAATAGCTCATCCTAGGAAAACTCTGCAGGTCAGTGACCATGCAGCTATTTTAATACAATAGCAGTGTCAGTCCAGATTCCATTAGATTAATAGCAGAATCCCAAGGCAAAAATCAAATACAACTGTCTTGGATTCACCATGCTAAATTGAATTCAGCACTCTTTGGAAACATTTGACAGAAATAAAAATGCCAACAGCCATTTTAAAATGAGTTCATTTTTAATGCCATGTAGAACAACAGTGGTCCTCAGTCTCTAACTACAGAGAAAACTTCTGGTTGTAAAACAACTATAAAAATGAGAATGTATGCTAAAATTTACAAAAAAGGCAATATCATAAAGCAGAATAATAATCTTGGGTATTGCCCAGTTTTAAAATGTATATTAATTGTGTAATGAGAAAAAACCCCACATTGTTTCAATTAAGTAATTTGTGACTAAGATGGTTTTAATGCTTCTGTTTTCCAAAGTTTGCTTGAAAACTCTCAAAAAAAAATTCTGTGTCCCAAATTAAAAAATAGAGTTTTTATATATATATATTTCATTTATACATAAAGCAGCTGTCTTGCTCGCTTATTATTGCAATTGGTGTGACATATCCTTGGTTGCCTTCCATAACATTTTATATCCCCAAGCATTCATTGGCCAGGGTGTTTATGGTGACTATGTAGTTCTAGAGCTTAGGAATCACATTAATTTCTTTGTTTTGTGGAGCACCAGACTGGAGCTCTGTCAGATCTTGCAAGCCTAAGCCTATCATCAGGTTTGCGCATGGTACATTTTATTTTATTCCTTCCATATGCCAAATGATACTTAGAGTAGCAATGAGTATTATTCCTAATGGAATCACAAAAAATAGGCAAACCTCTTTAGCACTTCAACCTTGACAGTCTGCCCATTTAATTTGCTCCTACAACCCTGCCATTAAAATGAAATAGAGAGACTGATCCACACAAAATCCTCAGAACTCAGAAATTACGAAAATTCATTCATTTTTGGTTAAGAAGACATGTCTTAGCTGGGATAAGGGAAAATAATTTGGAACCGTTAAACAAAAGAATAAACAGCAAAGATCCTCAAGGCTGTCTTTTAGGAAAGGGAAATTGGATATCTTACTCAAAGGTCAGACTGGATTGTAAAATGAATGAGTCAGGCTTTGAGTCAATTAGGCTGTTGATGTCAGATGACATAAGAGGACAATAAAAGAGCCTTCCACAAATGCTCAAAGGACTAGCAAACATTACTAGCAATACTAAGGACATGAAACAACACACCATGAAATTAAAGAAAGCAATTTATTACATATTCACACATCTCTTCTTCAGACAAATGCTAAAAATCAGCGTATGAACTTAAAGCAGCAAACTAGCATCAGAAACATTGCACAAATGAAACAAGGGAGGCTTACAGGTATGGTCTCCCAGCTGCCAACTGCTTAGATTAAGAAAAATGACTTAATAAACTCTTGCATCAAATTAATTCTGAACTATTAGTTACGAATCTCCAGAAAACAGAGTGCACTTACACAGACCAGAAGAACGTGCCAGCTTTCACCCCTTGCTTGGCTGCAGTAATCCAAATCTAATGAGGAAATATAAGAGGATTAGAATGTGTTCAGATCTTTAATGACCCTCTGAAATCAAAAGAAAATAATTTTCAAGACACATTCTTCTAGCCTGAGCCTAGAGGTGAAAATTGCAGTTTTCAGCCTGTGTCCCCAGTTCAAACACATGGAGTGACAAACCTATGGAAATTCTGTATTGGTGGATCAGCCACCATGCTGTGGGCTTTCACCCCTAAAACTCTGTGTTGCTTTAAATACAAAGCATTAAGAATCATGGCCAGGCATTTCTCCAGTATTCCATTTAATTTTAAAAAAATAAGTCATTACTCCCCTGAGCCTTTTAGTGTTAAAGTTTTGGAGGACGCTCTGCAGGAAGTAACACGGCTTAACACCAAGCAGTGTCTGCATAAACGTGCCTCTTTCCCCATATTCCAGCACCAGTAGCCATGAACAGAAAATGTGTTAGAAAAGAGAACACAAAAAAGGGAACAGATGAGCGAGTGGGGGTATGAAGCAGGCAATGAGGGACATCTTCCTCCATAGATGCTTAAAAACTTCTTGAGCTCACCCCAAGTGCTTGACGGAAATGATGGAAACAATCTCCATTAATTTTTCAGCTCCTTTTTTCACTCCTTCAAATCCCATATATTTTTCTGCCTACAAATCAGTTTGGAGCAGGAAGTTCCACAATGTAGTCATGCACTGCACGAGTGTATTTTTGGTTTTGTTTGGTTTCAACTTGCCAGTATCTCTGGAGTTAGGGTACTGTTCTCATACTTTGTCAACAGGTTATTAATCCTTTCTCTTCCCACTTCTATCCAACATTCATGATACTCTCCTTTTTTTACTGCTTTTCAAGCATGAGTAGCCTTAGTTCATTTGATCTTTCTATAATAAAAGCCGTAACATACCACTTGTCATCCTCATTACCCTTCTCTCTCTCTCTCTCCTTCACCCACTTTCTCTTTTCTATTCTTTGAATATCTGTGTAAGTCAGGTGAATGAGAATGACCAAATGTCAGAGAGATCCACAATCAAGGAAAGCAAACAATATGAGTTTATAACCCTACAGAACCAAATTTCCCTTGCAAGGAACTATCCAAATTAACTGAAAACACATTTCAAAAGTGGTAATGGTGTACAACTAGATTATTTCTTCCCATCATTTATGCATACTTACCCATTTCATGAGCAGTTAAGCCAAAATGTAGTTCCCTTACTTCATAATTGCAAAATCTTTGGTTTACTTTATATAAACTTTTTGAAAACAGATTCCTCTACCTTGCTCAAATTGGCACTCAAAAACTGTCATCTGGGCATGCACTGCTCAAATGTCACGACTGAATTGTTCATGCATTAGTCTTAATTGAAATAAATTTGGCAAAGTCTGATGAAAGATTATTTGCACACTGAAGCTATAGTCAACAGCAACTAAAATTGGTATCATGTTATTTGTGGGAAAATTGATCATCTTTGCCTTTCCAGTGCCCTGGTCACACCCTTTAACTTATCTATTATCTTTTGCTCTTCCAAATCTTACTGGACTCACTCCAGTTAAATTAAAATCACAGCTATAGAAGATCTTTTGTTTTCATTGTATTCTAACTTTCTGGCAACTTTTTTCAAGGAAGAATACATCCATGGCAGCTCTATAGAAATGTTGGTTTTCTAAATGCAGCAAGAGCAGGAGCGGAATGGCCACAGATATGCAGTCCACCCTTCTCTGTTTTCAGGTGTTTCTCCTCAAGAGTCTGATTTCAGGATTGGTTTGTATTAATCTATGCTCAAGCTGCCACCAAATGGGGTGTCTCCCAGGTATCTCCCCCAGCATTTTCAGCCTCAGCCTTCCACCAGCACTGAGGTTCTCATGGTAACAATGACCACAAGATGATGTGACTGCAAAATATCTACTGAAAAAAAATTTAAAATGGCTTTGAATTTATACTGGAATTTGGTTTTGAATTATTGAATAATGGGGTTATTGGCTTCCTGTGCTCACAGAATATTAGCCTTAACGGGACAGGACAGAAGAAGGCAGGTGAATGGGAGAGATGAGGAAGCATGCCTGCAATCCACTCATCATGTCACTGGGCCTGTACACTGCAGTCAGAGGTGTGACTGCAATGTAAGGATGCATCCACAAGCTCATTTGTGTCATATAAATCACCACAGGGTATATACCTTCAGACTGCACCATCTGTCCTAAGGCAGATGGTGTTTAGCTAGGGCAGAAGCTACCCCATGTTCTTTAGTAGTTCATGGACTTTCCAGGTGAAAAAGAACCCATACTTAAATCTATTACATTTTACTTTGCATTGCTGATTTATTCCTAGAGTAGAACCCCTCTACGGCAGAGAAAAGAGATCAAATACAAATTCAACATGAAGAATGTCAGCTCCACTGCTGTTATGCTCTTTGGTCTTGCACTGCTTGGAAAACCATTGTCCTTGCAGAACTGCAGCAGGTTTATTTTTCTTTGAAAGTGTTTGTGTTCCTGCAAAGTTTAAATAATTTTGCAGATATCTTTGGGAAGGTACCAACAAACTAAGTCCAGGGAATTCAGCACTTGGATTTTACCATCTGCTAACTCTAGTTTGACTTTCTATTGCTTTGGCCTGCACAGGTCCAAGTGGTCCAGGCTGCCTCTTTAGCCAAATCAGACCAGCCAAGTTCCACCCTCAGCAGCTGAAGCTGTCCTGTGCTGCTCCTCACTGTTTGCACTGCTGCAATTACACGTGACCCTGTCTATTTTAGGCAACATTTTTAAACACGTATCAAAAGACACTCTCCCTCTGGCCAAGCAAGCGAAACACTAGTCATAGAATCATAGAATAGTTAGGGTTGAAAAGGACCTTAAGATCATCTAGTTCCAACCCCCCTGCCATGAGCAGGGACACCACACACTAAACTATGTTGCCCAAGGCTCTGTCCAGCCTGGCCTTAAATGCCTCCAGGGTTGGAGCATTCACAACTTCCTTGGGCAACCCATTCCAGTGCCTCAGCACCCTCACTGTGAAGAGCTTCTTCCTTAGACCTAACCTAAAGTTCCCTTGTTTAAGTTTAAACCCATTAGCCCTTGTCCTACCACTACAGTCCCTAATGAAGAGTCCCTCTAGGCCCTACCTACATTGCCAAGGTGTACCAAGCATACCTGCAAGAAGGCGTTCAGTGTTTTTTATTCCTGTTGAGCATAGAGTGTGCTTCGTGAGTGCCATGTGAAAACAGCATTGAAACACCTTGCTGGAGCAGGAGTAATGTTTTCACTGTTATTTGTGCACTCTTAAGCGAGCAGTAAGGGTCCAAAGGCACCCCAGCTGGCTTCAGACAGGAAAAACTGCACCCTCTCTGCTCCCAAGTATTTCACCTCAGGAATTCAGCCATTTACATTGGCAGTAGCTGTTTGGATAAGGACATATGTCTGTTGCACTTGAAGTAAGCTCAGCAGCAAAGACAATGATCTGTTGAAGACAAAGACCAGCAAATCAAAAGGCCAGTATCTGACTACAGCATTTAAGAAGTGAGTCTGAATGACTCCATCCTGACTTTGCCAGGCAGAGCCTGGTTCAACTCAAGGTTACAACAAAATACTACTGGACTTCCCTTTTTTTTCTTTAAGGTGGGAAGGTGGGGGCCTTTGGTTTATTTGAAACCAAAATAAGAAAACTCAACGCTATTCAACATCACACCTAAAGCTGCTACTCACAGCAATACATCTGCAGACACATCTTTGAGCATGCAGAGTAGCAGCAGTCATCTAGATGGAAGAATTTCTATCAGCATTGAACAAGCTTTAAATCAAATTTCCAGTGCATTTTAGAGTTGTGACAGTTACTGCTGATGGATTTAATGGTACAATCTCCCAGAAGCGTCCTTGATCAGCCAGACGCTTTACTGGCTAGGTAAAATTAGACAGACTGGAGCAGCTCATAGGAGCACATAAGTTTCTTTATTACCCTCAGCTAGATGATAGCAACTCCAGCAGAAAAGCATGGCAGACTTACTGCAGCCTAATCACCAGTGAACATCTCTCACTAAATTAAATCCATTATCTTTCAAGTCAAGTTATACCTCTCACAGGCTAACATGACTCTACACTATCAGTCAACGTAGGATGGAAAAAAGAAGTTATCCAGTGCCCTCTGAATCTTTCCCATCCAAACCAAACTGAAATTAAAATGGGAATAAGAGTTCTTGTTCCGTTTCCTCTCTGTCAGTTAGTCACAGCCTTAAAGTCTATTAATCCTAGATGTTCCAGTACTCAGCATGTAACTGCAATGCGTTATATATGCTCTGTGGCTGGTCACATCTGTTCAGGTCACTTATCAAGTTTGCTGTCTTAGGTGTTGCAAGGTCAGTACCATTTGTGAGCTTATGTAATTTATTTGCCATATGTAAATACGTTGGTTTTAACTGTTAATATGTTAGTAAAACAGCTGACTCTAAAATTCTATGTCAGATGTTTGCATATGGGACAAGCCTTATTGTATTGCAACCTATATAAAGGCATTATTTCTGAATTAATTTGCTTGAGCAGAGAGAAGGGGAATAAATATTAAAAGAACTAAAGATTAACCATTCTGTCTTCAGACCATGCCACAGCAATTAGAGAATATCTAACTTTTCCAGTACAGATAAATTAATTTTAACTAATAACCTGTTAAACCATGGACCCACAGATTCGACGCTTACAGTGGCAAATGTCACAAGAAATAATATACATGCTTTTCTAGATGTATATGAAACGTATCCTATACATTGAATTACTGTCATTTTTATATCTTATGTGTTGAATGACTGCAATTTTTCTCCTTTATTTATGGATAAAAATAGACAGACTAAGCAATAGTTTAGGTGGCAATGCCATATGGAACATGGAAGTCCCAAGTTTTCCCTTCTGCCTGCTAGACACATTTGCACACAGATACTACATACAGAGTTGAGATAGCTGATGAATTGTCTTTGAAAGCCTACGCACGAAGTAGGGCATCTCCCTGCTTTTAATCTGCCATGAATAAATAAAAGCCAGTAACTTTGCAAAGGCTGCCTTGTGTTTGTTGCATTATGAAAGGACTGGCAGCAGCACATCTCAGGTCAAGGCTGATGGGGGGGACAGCTCTGAAGTCTAGCCCTTGTGCCAAGTCGCACAAACCTGCTGGCCAACTAGGGAAGGGAAAACACGTACACAAGTTAGTAATACATGAATGGGAAATCCCTTCCAAATCCAGGCAAAGGTGGTAAAGGGGAAATCGCAGCATTTCCCAGGAAAAGAAACATCTACAAGATTGGCACATCACTACATCAAACCAAGATATGGAAAAGTACTGCTTAACAGAAGCCAAAGGCAGCTGGAGCCTACTTTAGTGCATGAAGTTACTTGGGATGAGAAAAGAGTCTCAGTGTCATGAAAAATGAGCAGTAAACTTAGGTTCCCCCCTGGGAGCATGGGTCCTGTTGCTCACCATTTCTGAGATGCTGTAGCAATATGAGGAGTGGTTTTGCGGCTGTTTCCTGTCAAACACTTTTGTTTTGAAAACAAGGTGGTTTTAAGCTTACATAATAAATCAAGGTTATAGACCGAATCAGAAAGACTGGATATCAGGAAGTCCCACAGCCAGCTACAGCACCTCAAAACACTTCCAAGCTACCTTTTCCTCACTTCTTTTCCTAATGCTCTCAAAATTAATTTCTCATAATTCCTGGTGTAGAAACATTCAGCTACTCATCTGCCAAATCCCACAGATGTCCATGGTAATCTGGCTGTTTCCCAGCAAGATGCTGAGTATTAGAACAAGTAATTAATAATTAAAAAGAAAAACAAACCAACACCAACAAAACAAAACACCACTAACCCCCCACATTTTAATAAAGCCAGATACAATAGGCCATTTTCCAGGAGCAAGGAAGTATTTCAGAAATTATCAGCATTAAATGACATTCTCTTCTAGGCAGTGTTAGTCATAATGCGAGGCTGGGGGTCTCAGACAGTTTTTATGCCCTCCTGGAAAGAAAACTAATAATTTCCAATTCTGTGCAAACCAAATCCCACTCTGCAGTTGTTTGAGTACTCCAGTTTGAGACCCAAGACCTAAAAAGAACCAGATGAATATGTGATATGACAGGCAAGAGTTTATGATATGCAGAGCAGATTTCCCTTCCTCTCCCCTTAGTTATACTTTTTCAATACCCAGCTACTTTTGGCATCTATGTCAGTGTGATATTTAGAGAAAATTATAGATAGTTAGAACAGACTGTATCTAATCCATATATAGATGGAGATACTTTTTTCTCTTATAAAAATCTGAAATTCACTCATCATATGTGCAATTCTTCCATGTGCAGGGTCCATGCATATCAGATTTTTGCAAGAGATCTAGAATCTCCTTACCCAACCACTATGGCCACCCTATCAGGTTTGCCAAACTTACTGGTTTCCCTCATATTAAATGCATGGGAATTGAACTATAGCTCTTCCTTTACTCATGTTTCAGTTTCCTAAAGACATCTCCAGTTTATTACATTATTTGTGTATTTTTCCTTTTTAACACTTCTTCAAATCAGGTTGATTTTATCGTTCATACTTGTTCAAGCAACAGACTGCCTGTCCTCTGAGGATTTCATCCAACATATGGTCATCCACTGTTGTGTAACTTTCTTGAACACTTCTCAGCTGTCATTTTTCATGACCCTTGTTTACAGTCCAGAAAAACTTCTTTTTGCTGGAACAGCAAAAGTTTTTCTAATGGCCATATGTGGGAAGTACCAGTATTCCCCACTCAACACAGCAGGTGTGAAGTATTTATAGACTTAGATTGGTACAAATATCATGGTTTAAAAATAGAGACATTTGTATAGTCCCAAACAGTTACTTCCCCACTAACTCCTACCTAACTGTGATTAAGGCACACATAATTAAATTACAGCTGCTTAACAAGTTGTCACACAGCAGTTAAGCCACAATATTGTCTGTGAGCCTGCTGCCTGAATGCAGCAGGAACGGTTTGTTAGCTGTGTGGCTCTGGCTGTAGCCGAGATGAAGGAAGAGGCAACCCACTGCCACCCTTTCACTGCTCCTAGTTTTGATCCTGTTTCTTTGCTCACATCTAGGAAGATAAAATCTAGTAAGGTTCCTCACCTGCTGCTCTTGACACAAGGCATGCTTAAAGCTAACCTGGGTCATAGTTGGGCAAGGCAGTGTCTATGCTCACTCTTATGCTGACAAATTTTACAAGAGAAAAATAACCTCATTTTGGCTCAGCTACAGCCAAACACATCTGCCTGTCACATCTGCCTGCAGCTTGACATTGCCTTGTCTCACATTTGTTGTGGACTAAAACCACATGCAGACAAATAACACAGACGCTTGTTAAGCCTAAAGCCATCTAAGTAACTTCCTCTAGTCTCTTGGGATATGTCTGTTTTAGAGTGATTTGGGGGATGACACTGATCACTCCAGCAAACAGCAGTGACAGATTACGGTGTACCAAACCCATTCCGATTTCCCCACCTCTATCACCTCACTCTTTTGTGGGGTTAAGTGTTCAGGAAGCAATTAGTGCAACGATGTGTGCATGCACCATGGCTGCTTGCATGTAAAACTTGTTAGTTTAATTTAAGCCCACTTTTGTTGGCAAAGCAAGCCACCAGAGCATGCACTGATAGGGGAGAAGCGCAGCTGAAGCAAGGGGACTCTTCTGAGCTGTAGTAATGAGGAGTATTTTGAAGGAGGACATTTCTATGCCCAGAATAAGGATTCAGAGCTAGAGAAAACACCAAATCCAACACTAACCTTAAAGAGAGGACTTAGTTCAGCCACTGCTGCTGTGCTCAAGGCAGAAATTAATTCACAAACTTCTACAGCCTCTGCAGCAACTCAGGTAACAGCAATCTCTTGTGGACTTAATTATGAAGTTGTGCCACACTATGCTGACAGAACATTAATACTAAAACTGCCACAAGGACATTACTAGGATGAAAACACAAGAACCCCATAATGAAAAGGAAACATTATGGCACTGTGACAAAAATACAGTGTTAAACTGCTGCCTAAAGTGAGGGGTTTTTCCTAGCCACATCTAATTTACACGTATCAATGCAAGCACCTTTCCATAATCAATGGCTTTATTATACTGAAAAGCAAAAGCCAACTCAAAACATTAGGTTAAATTGATAGACACAGGGCCAGCCAGGGGGAGATTAGGTACAAATTGTTCACAGATGTATTTTTTTAATTATTATTTTTGGCTATGTTCCACGGCACAGGGGGAGGGGAGGAAAGGGAGGAGGAAAGGAGGAAGAGGGAATCTGAAACTTACTGGTTGACCTCCCCACCATCTGTGATTGAATTTCTCTCGCCCTCGAAGACTGAAGCTGGCATCAAACACTGGGTCATACATTGAATTGCCAACAATTCCATGTGATTCAGGATAGAGTCCCTTTGTGCAGAAATAGATTAATTAGTAAAACCCTAATGCACACAACTCCAGTTCTTCACAGCTATCTGCAAGTACCACTGAATTATTGTAAAACAGGTATCTTTGTAACTGCACACCAGGAAAGTTTTAACTTAAAGATAAACTTTAAGTTTACCTTTAAGATAAATTTAAGATAAATAAGTGCATTTAAAACTGGCTGTAGTAAAGTAGTAGAAGATGATTGAACTGTGCTAAAAAGCATAAAAGCTCCTGTTACTCAATACTTTAAAGTATTTTCACACTGGTTAAAAGTTAGTTTGAGGCTATTTACAGTAAGCAAAAATTTATGGAAAGAAGATTGATTTGAACTTTCAATTCCTCTTCATGTATTCCTTTTCTGGGAACAGTAATTCATTCTCTGGTTGCAAGAGTAACACTTAACATTTCCATTTTATAATGTTTTATCTTCACCAGAGTCTCTGTGAGATAAGTTATTTCCAAGAAAAAAAAAAAACAAAACCAAACCAAAAACAAACAGAAGAGGCAAGTCACCCAAAGCCACAGCACAATTTGTCCAGCAATAAAGGCAACGTAAGAAGTTTCTGCTCTCCTCCCTTTCTCCTGGCCCTCTCCCATCCCCAGCTATTTGTTTCTCCATCCCCTCTTTTCTCTTCCCATTTAACATTTGTGCAGAGGCTGCAGGAAAGAAAGGAAGGATTAAAAACTACAGCTGCAGGTAGGGAGTCCCTTATCTCAGTTTTTGGGGCACTGTCACATGGGAGCGTTTGCATGCCAGTGTGGGGACAGCCTGGCACCGGAGTGCAGAAGTGATGGTTTGTTGTACTGCAGGGCCAGCACCGCATCCAACACACTCAGCAACTGTAAACTGTAAGTCAGCTGCTAAATCAGCCCCACTGACTTCAGCTACTCCAATGAAGGAACAACTGCTGGTTGTATTCTGGGTAGGGTTTCAGGGTGGTTTTTTCCCCCCCTAGAAAAACTTTGACCTGTAATTACACAGCAGTACAAATAACTGCAAAAAGCAGGCATTAGAAAGCACAGGAAAGCTGTAATACTGTGTATAATGGTGAGGTATCTCAGAACAGCAAAATGCCAGAGAAAATACTTAACATAACTGAAGACTAAAAAGGATGGACAGTGAACAGTGTTATTAAATAAAACAAAACCTTGTTTCCCATAACCTACATTTCTGCTGCAGTGCAACATTTTATCATCAAAAAAATGTTCATAGGGACTTACAGTAGCAAGAGTGTACAAGTTAGGGAAGGTTTTCGTAGGGTAGACGGGTCTCATGTAAGGAGAATGTGTTCCACAAGATCCTGAAAAATCAATAGCAAATGCAAACATTAGGAAGTGAAGCTCTCAGACTTGGAAAACAAAACCAGAAGTTGTCATTTGCCTGGACTCAAAATGCTGCAGAAACTGGTTAAATTTTAACCAATTTAAATGAATGTTCTGCCGTGTAACATTGGCAGGTCTTCCCATGGGACAGTAGTAAATCAGTCATGCACACTTTGTACTTCACAGTAAGAAACTGAAATAACACAGAGGACTACAAAACTAGCTGCATTTCCATAGACTGTTTTACTTTCTGAGCTAGTCTCCTTCCAGAATCCAGACTTATTGGGAGTATCTAAGTAAAACAACATGAGAAAATGCTGGCTAATTGTAAATGATAAATACAGTAAAGCTGCGGTTTCACAGTGGGCTATCTTCAACATTTTTGAATCAAGTGGAAAATTTTTGGGTACCTCCCAACTAGCCTACAAAAGTATGATACATAATGCACTAAAGATTTCTTTCTTTGCTGACAAAACCATATGAAGGTCACTGATTCTGACCAGCATTCCTCAAAGCAGCAGCTCTCTTCCCACTCTCTGATTGCAGGGTGCTCCTTTAGCCAGGGTGCTTTTTAAGTTACCACTTGATACCATCTAAACCAAAGGGGACTTCTGCCATTTCACTTTCATGGAAAAAAAGACTTAATCTTTGTCAGACCTTTCAGTCAGAGGAGCCTTGCATTTGCATTTGGCACAGCCCTTCTACCCACCAGCTCACACTTACTTCTGTTGCTCAATGAACAATGGAAACAACTGGGCTGCAAGAGATTGTATTTCATTTATTGTAAGAAAACAGATGTACTCACTGAGTTTTTCAATATTGGGCATGACCTTGTTCCCCTTCTTCATATATGATGCACGGAAACCGTCAACAGAGAAGATGATCAAAGGGGGACGGACAAAGCTAAAAGCAAAAGCAGCAGGAGTGTAAGGCAGCATTACAAAGTGGGGTTTTTTTCTATTTCCACTTGCTCACTGAGACTCCAGAGAATCTAAAGTACAGTTACTACATATGATATATAACTTTTTTGCTTACTTAATAAACCAACAGAAACTGACAATCTTCATGCTTAGTAACATCCAGTGTTTACTGACAGCCAGTGAAAGGACTGAGCTCCAACGTAAAAGAACTTCCTTGAGCAGCTAAAAGCATTTAGCCCAAAAAGGCAAGGGTTTATAGAAGGACAAGGAGAACAAAGAAAAACAGTATGCATGAGTACCCACCCTAGCATACAATCTGTAGTTAAAAACCACATGTCTTGTGACAGCTGGTCTCTCTTCACAGACAAAAGTGCATGTGGCATTTTGAGTGAGCTCTTGAGGCAGAGCTCATTCTCACATAATAAAGATGACAGTATTTCATGTTATGTAATCACATTTTTATTTAGTGCTCCTGCTGCCTCCTAAGCAGACAGCAACGTGTCCTGGTCACCTGCTGTTGGGGTAAGCAGTCATCATTGTCACCAGGAGAAGCACTGGCTCCTGTCTCCTCCAAACTGTCTTTCTAAAAGCACAGACTTCACAGCACCTGAGCAGATGCTTACCTCTAAGGATAACAGTGAGCCAACTGGTCCCTAAAGTGCTTACTTTCTCGGTGTTGGCCATGTGCTCAAGTACCTCACTCAGTCAAGGCTGTACTCCATTGCAGTTTGGAAATCCTTTCACTTAGGAATGGAACATTAAAAGTACAAAATTCAATTTAAAAAAAAATGGCTTGAACTATGTTCACATATGGATCAACCTGAATTTTATTGCAACCAGAAAAATCTAAACCTTTCCACTGGCTTCCAGGGAGTTTGGTTACCTTCCCTATGTGATAAGGGAATCAGGCAAACTGATCAGTGGGTGATCAAAGACAAAGAGTTCAAGCCCACATATCACATCACTACTCATCTAGCTGCTCAAAGCAAATGCCTATTTATCAGCCTAACTGTACAAATGGTGAAGCACAGGAAAGCATCCAGCCCTGAGGCATTCAACCTGTGAGATGGGGCAGTGCAGAAATGCAATGCTCAGAGGTCCGAGGTAGAGCTAGGGACCATTGGCCTTGCTGCACTGGGATTTGTGCTTGGGTAGGAAATACTTACCCTGCTGGACATTCAGGAGCCCTTATGTCTTCACAGTCATCATCCACCCAGTGGGTTTCTCCTGTCAGAAAAGTCACATTGGAGTTTCAAAAAAAATAAAAACTAAAGCTAGCTCCAGGCAATGGATTCCTGTGTCATAATTCCCATGAATGATGAGCAGGTCTTTTCACAAAACTGAGTAAATGATCTGGTTATATGCTCAAACCATGACATCTATTCAACAAGAATATCCAAACTAGCACTCCCAGAAGTGCTCACTCCTAAGAGTGTCCTTTTGACCGCAGGAGACAGTGGTTACACTTCAGCCACAGTGGTCATCTATTTCATTTTTTTATATTCAACCTGTCAAAACCAGGTAGTGCTGCTTCTGGCTGTGAATTCCCACCCTCCTTCCCACCAGCTCTTCTGTCTCCATGAGTTGATTCAGCTGGCTAAAGACACAAAGCATAATTCATTCTGGGGAAGAAAACCAACTCTAAATAGTTTCCAGCTGATCAGCTCATGGATCAGGTAAGACTCAGACACAGCTAAAAAAAGCCTTAATACTCTTTCAGAGTTAGATTAGTTAAAATTACTTCATGTAATCAACTATTTTCTTACGGTTTTCACTGCTGAATGCTGTCTATAGAGCGGCTCATGACTTGCACTTTCACAGGTCAATTGAAAAACAAATTATTAGCTAATGAGCCTAGCTTCCTGAACCTGGCACTATTAAAGGAACTGCAGTTCAATTAAAAGAACAAAACAAAAAGTACCATAGAAAAGATCTGCAGGAAATATGTCCTGCAGCAATTCCAGCTGACCATGACGGGAGGTGGAGGGACTATTTCCAAGAAGGAAAAAAAACAAAACAAACAAAAAAACCCCCCAAATATACTATCCTCAGATAGGCAAAGACACAAAAGAGGAAACACTGTTCTTACATGAGGCTTGGTCCTGTTAGAGTGCCAGGGTAATTGAGATTATTTGTTATTAGCCAGTTCAACAAAGATTATGTACATTAAAGCTGGAGACATGTAAATTCTTCCGTCTTGACCTTTGTAAGAGGGAGCTCACAAAAACCTGAAAACTATACCAGTATTTAAGTGGTCTCAGCCTTGGGTTTCTTTGAGAAGGGAAAGAACATAATCTACAGGGCTTGCTGGAAAGTACATATATCATTTGGATTCCAAACTCGAGAAAAAAGTTAGTTTTCAGTGTATGGATCTGGACTATTATAATTTTCTGAACATATGCAGTTGGCTAAAATTGCGTGGAAGAAAAAACTTCAAACTGTAACCCTTCCACCAGTAAAGTTAACGAATGGAAATACTAAGAACTAGCTGAGATAAAAAAAGTGAGAACCTGTGGACTCATTAGCGAGGATCAGAAGATCTGCTCTGAATGGGAGACACATTACACAAGGCAGGACAAGTTCCATGAAGTCAGGGTAGAGGATCAAAATTAAGCCTTCACAGCCCATCCACCTACCAAGGAGTGCAGTCTGTACTGCAGCCATGGTGTATCTAAAGGTGGCGTGTTCATCTAAAGCCCATGCCACCATCTGCCACTCACAGCCATTCTGTATTCTCACATCTCCACTCTCACTAACAGACAAACCCTACAGGTGTTAGGCCAAGTAGTTTTAAGAAGGAGCTTTTGTGGTGGGGGTGGGAGAGGTCTTTAAAACAGAGATAACATATCTAGGAATGCTCCATTCCTTCCGAGACCATCAGATCTCTCTGCTGTCCCTGTGATGCAGGCAAATGCATCTGAACACTTTTGTGTTTTGGTTTGAATTCTTGTTCATCCACCTACTCCTCTTTCTATCGTTACCTCTACAGGCAAAAATAATGTCCTTCTACCATCAATAAATTAGAAGTATTAACCTCTGCTAGTTCCCAAAATGTTCCAGTGCAATTCCCCATTCTTCCCCCCATCCTCTGAAAAATCAGAACAGAACAAGAAAAGATTCCCCCTTTAAAAGGAAACTCTTTACCCACAGGGCTGCCTTCTACTGGGTTTGGAAAGATAAGAAGTAGAAAGGACAAAGATGTACCTTTGCAAACGACTTGATAATTAGTACAACAATCTCCTCTACTTAAGCAGTCTTCAGAGCAGTGACATGCATTGTCATCATTCCTGGTTTCTCCACAGCGATCTTTGGTACATTCCCAGCCCCGAGCTAAAATATTCATAAAGTAAGCAAGAATGAGAGATTATAATCAAAACGAAAGTACTGACTTGAGCCATAACGACAATGCTCTAGTCATTAAAGTTGGAGGTAAAGTTTACAGCCCATTTTAGTGATTTCAAGACATCTGAAGTTGGCTTGTCAACCAGAACCAAAAAGGACCCTTGTGTCCTGCAGGTGCAGGAGTGCTCCTCCACCCACCCACAAGTGCTTCTGCTACCCTCAGGTATTGTACTCCAGGCTCTGTACAGCCTGAATGCCAGAAAAAGTGTGGAAAGCAGAAGACAAGAAAGGACTTTGACAGGAAAGCGGTGAGGCCTGAACCACAAACTAGAGATTCTGATGTTTCTTGGGTAATCCAGTCTTTTCCTCCCAATGACTCCTGTCCTTGATTCAATCCATAGGAAACGAGAACACTGAAAGGAGGTTATGTGGATGCAAATTGATGCTTTCCTCCCATCAGTTTCTCACTCACAGGGTAAGATTCAGTACCAACCACAAAAGTTATGAGAACAAGAGCTGTTCTTCAAGGAAAAGCATGGCATGCCTGCTGTAAAACACCCCAGACCTTCTCATCTTGCAAATGAAGTTAGGATCTAAGCACTTGTCTAAACTTGGGTGCTCTTTCAAGGGCAGTATGTTGCTGCGCTTTGGAATAGGCCTAATAATGTAAGGATATCATTTTCCACATCCTGGCTCAACGAAGAAGAAACTTTAAAAATCACTTCAGAAAACACCCATCCAGTAAAAAACACACCACATCTTTTATCCGCTTTTTTCCTTCATTTGGAGCTTTTTCCTATAATTATGTAGTATTTACAGATATACATGTGATAATTGAATTAATAAATGCCTAGGGGAGTATATGACAATTCAGACACCAGTTTCAAGGTCCATGCAGGTATCCTTACACATGCGGACATGATGCGCTGCAGACAGGAGGCTGAGAAACTTAAAATCCATCCTTTGGTAACAAACATCTTGTATTGCACTGAAAGTCTTCAAAAAGAATCTCTCTCTATGCAGACATTTACACCAAGAACAAAACAGCATCAACCTAAAATTCAGAAGTTTTTAGCCTGGAATCAAAGTAGTTTTTCATACTGGATTAGCTCACCATTTTTTGGTACCAAGCTATTAATATGATATCATTAGAAACAGAACTGAGGAAGTCAGGACTTCCAAGCATGGCACATCCATAGGCAATGATATTTTTAATCATTAGACTTCTCTTCTGGCTGCTTAATAAATGAAATTCCTTGATAAAGCAATAAGGATTTTGATGGCAAATATAGCAGGCACCTGTGTCAACTCTGACCACTGTGCAAACACTCAAGGAGATGGGTACAACTAATAATTTAAATGCACTATACTAAGAAGTAAAACATAGCTCATGGTACTCTTTGAAGTTTTTCTTGCCTATGACTCATGATAAAAGTAAAAAGAAAATGAACCCAGTGCTGTATTTCCATCCTCCAGGGACCAATGAATTGAAGTCAAACTTTTTTACCAGTGTGTTATATGCACCCTGACATCTGGAAATTTGAGACTGGAGCAAGGGTAACAAGCCCAGCATGTCACCTGCAGCTCATTCCCAGCAGACCCATGCTGCTTCAGTGCTTCCAGCTTCCGAGGCTGCTTCACAAGCAACCGCTTGCCCACAGACATGAATTGTTCCAATATGAAGTTACCACTTGGGAGAAAGGATGAGAGAAAAAAGGATGGCTGACACAGAACGACCAACCTCCAGCCTTTACCATGGCTTTCTTTCATTGCAACTTGGAGATCAAACTGGTGCCTGATCACTGAGTATTGTTTGTAACTGCCTATCAGAAGATCTATTTTCTAAGTAGTATGAATAGTACCCTGCTTTTTCTGCCCTGGAAACCATAGCCGAAGCCCAGCAGTAAGGAGCAATAGGTATGCATCCCTACTGCTTCTTGCAAGGAAATATGGGCTTCATTTTGAGCTGAGCCAAGCCTGCCCAGCAAGACAAGGTGAGGTAAGGAGGATATGCAGGTTATGGCAGGGAACTCTGGTTCATCAGGCAGGTCCCGACTGCTGGCAGAAACCAGGTATTGGCAGTGCCTGACAGTGCGGGACAGGAGACCCATCGTACCTGTCTTTAAGCACAGCTCATCAAAGTCCAAGCAGCAGCTGTTGTAGCTCTTGCACAGGTTGTCACAGCGGCAGCCAGGAGGCTCTGCCTCTTGAAGTTCAAAGCATCTGTTTTTGCAGGAGCCAGAGGTATTGATCCAGGGGGAATCTGACAGGACTGTGTAGAACAAGAAACAGGGCAACATCTGTCAGGCTGGCAGAGGTGGGATGGGCGGCTCAGCCCTGAGCCACCCAGATGAGCAAAACCTCTGCTGCCTGCTCTGGGGAAGGGAGCAGGGAGAGAAGGGTTGCTTGAAGGAAAAAAAAAAAAAAAGAACAAACTCCAAAAAGGTTGCTTTTCTGGGGGGGAGGAAGAAAAGAGGAAGGAAGCAGCATGCTGTGATAACGTCCTGCAAAGAAACACCCCTGGCTTTACTTCTGTAACAATCAAGAGATCATTAGCAGAAATGTATTGAAGTCTCCGAGGCCCTATTCCAGGAGCTGCAGCTATTCCTCGGAAGCAGGCCTTTGTTTTCAGAAGCCAAGTGACATTTTCATGGCTGGCTGGGCAGTTTGCATAGGAAAGGACTACAGTTAATCTACATGTGGTCAGCAGGACTTGGTTTGCTACACTGGAAGGTGCCAAGTCAGTGTCAAGCATGAAAGAAAACTCAGAGATGCTGTACCTTTTGGTGGGCTTCTGCAGAGCATTAAATCATAAAAACTTAACAAAATACAAAAATATGTAAGAAATCAATATATTTAATGTGTATAACTATATGAAGGACTGCCAGCCTGAAAACCATGAATAATGTATTAGACTTCAATAATGTGTTTATTAGCAAGGGCCGTTACTGTCAAAGCTGATATGTACTTTTCTGCTCTTTTCTCAAAACTTAGTATTTTACACACTTGATACATTTTATACATTCTTCCTATGAGAGAATTCTACATAGCAGCTTAGATGAAGCAGGAAGATTGTGCACTGCTTTCTAGGGTTAACTGTATTTTATGAAATAAAATAACAAGTGTTATGTTATTCCTTAAAAACAGAGGTGTTCCAAGGAAAATTTCACAATGTCTTTTGTTCCTTGAGAGACCTATTAAGCCTTTGAAATTTTCTTGGGGTTTAGTTTCTTTTAGACCACGGTTTGGTTTTGGTTTTGGCAAACCTCACCGTGATTAGCAGTATGATTTTAAGAGGACTGATGCAATGGCACTTTTGGGAAACAGTTGCCCTAATGTTTTCTTATATTTTTTTCTACTGTTTTACATAGCTAAAAGTTTAGTCTCCACATAAATCGAGAGGAAACCTATCCCAAACAAGGTGCCATTATCTCAGTACCATGAGAATGGATGGAAAAAAAGATGAAGGTGGAGTTGGAGGTGACACTGTAGTGGCTGATGTCCCACCAGCTCCCGTCCTCAGCACTACTGCTCCACCACTTTCCTTGGAGTGGCACTGGCACTAGCTGGACACCAGCATAAACCACCTCAGGGAGCAAACCTGGCAGCAGGTTGACCCTACAGCAGGATAATGGGTAAGAAACTCAAACCTACCATGGCTGCAGTCATGGACCATGGCACTGGCAAGGCACATTTGTAGGAGTGCTGGGAAAAGTAGTAGTAGACAACTGTGTCTCTCTGCTTTTGTGTTTGGGTTGGTTTTTTTTTTTCCAGTAAGGTCAGTAATGCTAAGTAACATCGCATACAGAGTGAAGTTTCACTCTATGGTATGTACCATGCAAGCATGTTCTTATTGAGCCATCATTATTTTGGCCATCTGGCATTCCAAGAAGCTAAGTGTTGTGTATCTATGCTGGCAACACAGAGATCAGTATTTTCTTTGCTCACATAAATAGGCCACAAAGCTATGTTAGAAAGTAATCACACAAGAATTGTTTCAAAGCATGCCAACACTCAGATATTTTCAGAGATATGAACTCTTGTTCCTTATTCTTAATGACGGCTGCTTCCTGACAAATGCTTCTGAAAAATCTTTTACTAAATAATATTTCCATGTTATTTAACCTCTTCCACTACTTTCCTTTTTGGAAGCTAGGTAATATGTAATCACACATTCAGTAGGCTGCAAATCAAGTATATTATGGACTCAAAGGTATTACGTACTAGCTCACACTATATATCACTCACACTGGCATTGCCCTCTTCATTTCAAATCGATGAGAGAGATCATTTCAGAAGGTCAGAAAGACACCAACATGCATTTAGGAAAGAGAAGGTGTAAATCTGATTGCAGATTACATAAGGGACAGAGTCACCTGCAGCCCAAGGAATGCCTAGCTGTTGTAAAGAGCAGCTCATTTATCTGGAGCTGGAACAAATTGCCCACAGAGGCTATGCAATCTCTGATCTTGGAGATTTTGAAGAACAGGTTAGACCAAGATCTGTCAAGAGCACTTCAGTAATAACTGGCCATGTCTTGGGATATACAGAGAGTCTACATAGCTGTTCAAGGTCCTCTCTAGCTCCATCTTCTATAACTGCAGGTAGGCTTTCCATCTCATGTAGGAACAGTTTAGCCCAACCACCTTGCCCATTATTTTTCACATCTCTTGACGACCAGTTTATTACTGATGTGACAAATTATCCTGAATTACTTAGCAAATTCAAGTCACGCCTCCTGAGCCAATGTAGGACACTTTCCATACAGCAACAGGAAAAAGGACTTGTTCTAATTCCTCTGATCTCTGAATACATTAACATCATACCTTTGTTTCTAGTGCTTGACCTTGCCTTTGCAGCCAGACCATGGTTTTCAGGTCATGCACAATGCCATGGCAGAATAGCTTGAAAATACATCATCAGGAGTTCCAGCCCTGGTGAACGTTTTCAGATTAACAGAAACCCCTGTACAGAACAATCCTGTACAATTTCAAGGTCCTTTTCAAAATGCCTGCATCCCTCCACAGCTCCTGCAATCAGACCACGCAGCACGACCTCAACATGAAGATCCTCCCCTTCTCATTTAATACATAAAGCTCTTCATATCCTTTTCCATGCAGTCTTTTTTTGGCCAGCTGAGCTCAGAACAACCATCTAGGGATTGCCTCATCTCATTGGTTAGAAAGAGAAGTTACTTAGGGCAGTAGTGCCTTCCTGATTCAGTCCATGGAGGTTATTATGTTACTATTGTAAAGTGCCATATCCAACTACTTGCTCTGATTCTGTCCAACTACAATATTAAAAAAAAAAAAAAATAAAATAAATCCATTTACTTCCAATAGTATTTCAGTGCTAGAACTGCACAATATAGACATGCTTACACAGTCATTGCGAGAAGGAGACTACCTTGCAAGAGTGACATTTTGGATCCTGTATGGACCAACCAAATACCTATACAAAACAACTGTAACACTGGTTTTGCTAGGTCATACTCATGAGCTTGCATTTCATTTTTGGGAATGCCATTGCAACGAGTAAAATTTCAATGAGAAGTCACATGAAGGAAAAAAATATATCCTAACTGTTATAATACAAGAAATAATACTCCATTCCTAACAATATGCTTAAAAACCCAGTGAGAAGGGATAGAAAAACTTCAGTGTTTCTCCTTCCAAATTTTAAGCTATTATCCTCTCATGAACAAGGAACATGCCTGAGGAAACTAAAACCATTTACCCTGCAAGTGCTTACGAAGATTTCTAGGAAGTGCATAAAGCAAATAACTCAAAGTTATGAAAAATTTTAAGTCAAAAAACTATTTTGATGGCACAATTTCCTGGGTACAAATATTAAATATCTCAAAAATGTATAAGGGCTTATATACCTCTACACAGTAAAAAGAGAACAAGAAGGGACATTTAGGCACTATGGTACTTCTTTGACACACATTTTTATGGCACTAGGAAAAAACCCATGTTGGTTTTGACTCATAAAGGAGGTCTATGCTAGATGAAAACTGAAATTTGCTTACAATCATGACATACCTCTGCAGAAATAATTGGTCTACACAGTAATGGTTGGTAAAGAGCGTTTTGTCAATCTACAACAATTAACTAACAATACCAAGAAACTTGGAATAAATAAGCCAAGGCAGAGTGACATTGCAAAGGAATTTATACCAATCTTTTGTTCTGGATATTTCATTGCACTGGACTTCTGACAAAACATAACTGGAAGTCATGCAATTAGGAGAGCCCAAATAGCTTCTTTGATTGCTGTGCTTTTAATTTGTTAAGAAAAGCACGTCTCCAGTGTCACTTTTTACTTTCTCCTTTAGACAGATGTTACTGTAACAACCAAGCTGCATAGACACAGAAGGGACAAAACCCTCCACCACTCTTCTGTCTCTCATTGTTGCACCCTAGACTGGACTACTTCAGTGCCGTGTGGTGGTCCAGTCCAACCTATCAGCAAATTCTCCATAGAGTGCCAAAAGTACCCCATCTCCTGCCCTCTTGCAAGAGATTCTGTATTATTGCTTCCTATTTTTCTGGAATGCTGAGCTAAAACTTGTGCTATTGGAAACAGCACACAGCTACTGATCCCAGCGGTGGTGGTGGCACAGGGTCAGAATGGTTTGGGTTGTTAGGGACCTTAGAGATCACTTAGTTCCAACCCCCTGCCATGGACAGGGACACTGTTGAACAGTGCTGGTTGGCTCAGCAGAGTTGGCATTGACCAGCTGCAATGGGTCACCAGTAACAGACTTTGGGACTTCAGTACAAACCAGCTGAGCAGCCCTGCACTAAAGCCTAGATGGTCACCAGTGACAGCAAAGAAACTGGCAGTCAGGTATTGAAGACATGAAATGCAGATCCTTCACGTCACTATTACACACACTATGCAACTACCGTAGAAGATAAAACCAGAAATATATGTGGTGTTCAAGAATTTTTTTTACTGTTATATAAAGATCAAAACAATGCCCCCTATCTTTCTGATTATCTAAAATGCCTTTGCCCAGTGATCAGCAGCCCTGACTGTGTCTGTCATTAAAAACCAATTCCCATGAAAGAGGAGGGAGGGAGAGGAGGACACAGATACATTACCAAGAACACAACAAACTTAGGCCACGATAAACAATTTTGTAATTAAAATTCACAAGCTATCCTTACACACAGGCATTGCAAATGAAACCCTTTCACTTCAGTTATATTAACCAGCTCTAAGTCAACGACCACAGGTTTCATTTTTCCTGCCAAAGGAAGACACACAAGTCAAGGCTACTTTCTCTTTAAAAAAAAAAAAAAAGACTAGTTTTCCATTTCATATACTTTTCCATTCGTACTCTGCCTGAGCTCACAAACCCCTGTACTGCCCCAGAACACAAACAACAGTCTTTCCTGTGGCGTGTTCTTGCTTTCCTCCAAAGAAAAAGGGAGGCGGCAGAACAAAACCAGAGGACTCAGTGACGGCACATCTGGGTGAACACCTGCTCTCCTCTGCCCGGCCCTCCCCGCCGTCAGATGTCTGCCGTCTGCTGTTCGCAAACCAGCATGACCTCAGGAGCCGCAGAAATCCCAGAAGCGTTTCTCGGCAGCGCCTCTCGAAAGCATTCATCAAGTTTCTAGAAACCGCTTCAATAGCTACCAAAATAAAACCAGGACTCTCAAACCCACCGGGGAGCTCCTCTTAGCTCTTGAGGGAAAGCGTGTGGAGCACAGAACATGACAAATGCTGCAGACGAGCTATGCGAGCGGACTCTGAGAGACTGACAGTGCTCAGTCCTAAAATAAGCCAGATTTTCCATAGTCACATGCACACAGAGCAAAAGTTTAAGTAAATAGGAGACCTATAGGTGAGTCCCAAAGGTCAACTGACTCAGGCTCGACGAGTTATTTCTTCTCCTCTATATCCTAGAGGGAAAAGGAACAAGCAAACTACTGTTTCGGAGTAGGAGTGGTTTCTAATCACACTATGTAACATAAGGGTATTGCGATGTACAATTTATGTCCGTTACTGTACCTGAGACCGGGCCCTCATCCCATTCTTCAGATCTCCTAAATCGATTTGCTGTAAATCCCATGCAGACATTTACTCCAAAGGCAAAAGCAAATAAAGATATAACCTGCAAAAGTAAAACAGCAAAGTAAGCAAACAGTGCAAAGCGCAGTGCTTGCGCGCTAGGAGCGCTACGGTTAAAGGGGCAGAGATGGTCCTCTGTACATTGGAGCTCCCCAGCACTGCAGTTCCCATCACTGGAGCAGCAGCTGACAGCGTCACCCTTGGAGAGTAACACGAACCAGGAGGGCTTTATGAATAAAACATCTCTTGCTGAGGCTGAAACGCTCCTTTTTGTAGGAACTTATTCAGAAGAGCCGGGCTACTCCTCCTCTGAAAGCAAACACGCTGCTCTCCTCCCTACCTGGCGCGGGCGGACGCAGCCCTCCCCAGCCATGCCAGAGCCTGCTTGAAAAGCCTGCGCGCACCCTCGCCTTTTCCTTACGGGGAGCGCAGAGCTCTGTTTGCTCGGGGAGTTGGGGCTATTAGCTACAAGTAATCCCACCTGGTGAGGTTGACAGGCTCGTGTGATTTGTCCAGGGGGTGATTTCATCATGTTTCACTCACAAATCGCAGCTCCGAGTGCGAGAAGCTCCAGGCATCATCCCTCGCTGCGCCCTCCCCCAAACACACACACACGCACTCACACACACGCTTTTATGTGGTTTCCTCTGGCAAAGCAGGGCTGTCTTGTGTTGCTGCGGCCAAGAGCTGTTCCTGCTCATTTTATTCTCCTCGCAAAAGCAACATGGTTAAAAGAGAAACCAAATGCATCTCCATCTGGCTCAGAGAAGAAAAAGTGGAGAGGTTGAAGCTCACTCGGGGCTGAGAAATTAAAATACCCCGATGCCACCTTCAAACGTCACCAAATGCTGCAGTGTGATGGGATCAGTGTTCCCTGTGGGTCTGGGGAGCTTGGGCACCCGTCTCATTCTCCATGGGTGCTCCTGAAGTTTTCAGCTGTGTTGCAGGGCAGAGTTTCCCCCAAACTGGGGACACCTTCAGAGCAGGGGGGTATTTTTCAATGCTGTTCTCCCGTGCTTCTGTGGCAGTGCAAGGCTTGGACTGGTGGAAGCACAAGCAGCTTTATCTGAATAGCTGGAAACCACAGACTTCCAGAAAGGAAGGGAAGTGACATGTTCCCTCTGCTCCACATTTTCCCATTTTCATCAACAACAGAAAGCTCAGCTGTTTGGATAAGCACTTCTATTTACAAAGCAAATGATAATGCTGAGCAGAATTAAGGTTCACATCAGTGACTTACATATTATTTGCCAAGGCAAATTATTTACCGGTGTAGTTCACCACTTTTCTCTCTGGTGAAAGCTTCTTTCATTTAAGTGTCTACTAACAATCACATTTAAAGAGACAGAGTCAAGATTCGTAAGCCCTCAGAAGGTCTAGGGGAAGATGTCCCCCCATGGCAGGGTGGTTGGAACTAGATGATCTTTAAGGTCCCTTTCAACCCAAACCTTTCTATGACTCTATGATCTTGGGATTCTATGAACTGAGCTTCCCTTGGGACCTGTCCCATATTTTATACTGGCATTAAGAAACACTTCTTTTAACTACCTTGCAATATTAAACACATACAACTTTGAGCTTTGTTTAGAGGTACCTTTTACCTGCTGTAATATCCCTCCTTCCCTACTGTGTAGCTTGATAGGGCAGAGGCTAAAAAGCCCCCCTTTCCTACTAATATCTTACCAGTCCACCAGTCTTTGCTGAGAGCTGATCCTTTTTTCATGTAGTTTCTAACTAAAGCCACTCCATTGTGCAGCTGCATCTTCGAACTGTAAGGCTCTGGAAAATGTAATTAGCCTGGAAAGACCTACATTTTAGCTACACCATGACATCATGCACCTCTCCCTTGCACAGAGCAGGTCAAGGCCCATCTTCTAGTGTTCACTTCATCACTATCTGGGTTGGAAATTAAATAGGTTGCAATAGGCAACATTTTCCTAGCAAAAAATCTGTGCATAGAGGTTTAGAGGAAAGTAATCACCAAAATTTTTACTGGCTATTCCTATAAAATTCTTCATCATTAGCCTCTGGTATATCCTGTGGTTAATCAGCTTCACACCCAGACATTAGGTGTTTACAGCAGTGTGTGACAGCAGCAGAAGGGAAGCCAAAGGTGTCACAAATAAAATCACTCAACAGTGTTGCCTATGTATCTCAGCTAATGAAGTTCATGATTCCATGGGCAAAACTTGAGAATCAGCAGCTCCACGCTCTCCTCCAGCCTGGGACCCTTGGGTCACTGAGTGACCCAGGCAAAACAGCCAAATTTTCAAATCTGGTGGCCAATTTTGAGTGCCCAAGCCAGCATGTCCAGCCTCATTTTCAGAGATGCTGAGCCTTTGCTGTTCCTGTATATCTTCCTTACACACAGGTGCTCAGTTCTTTTGAAAGAAAGTTCCTACATAACTTTAAATGGCCACCCAGAAAATTAAAGCAAGAAACAACCCCCCCAAAATGCAGGAGCATGGATGACTTCTACTGATGTGAAAATGCGTATTTCATTTTTCCATTCATGTAACCTCTCTGGAGCTCGTAAACTGCACAATTTTACATAAGTGGAAGAGCTCGTTTTATGTTTCCTGGCCCATGCTGCAAGTATATTCTATTAATTAACTTCCTTTGTAATATCCTTTAGAACTATAGATGGTGATGACTCTGAAACTGCTAATCTTTTTCATATGTGTTATGTAAGACACATTTTTCAGTAGCTCTGAACTGACCGCATACCCAGATGCACAATCATCTTTCTGTCACAAGGGTTCTGCCTGAAGCCACCCCACAGATGCACAAGGAACTTATTAGAATAAACAAAGCCTAATGATTTTGTCCAGGCAAAATTTCACTGCTGGGATCACTGGCAATTAGCTTTTTAAGCAATTAATTACTAATTTACTCATCAGAACAGGAAAGACTTCGGCTGGAGTAACGTATTCCCAGCCCAAGAATGCAGTGGTTCAGTGCAAGTTTTAGGGCTTAAATGAAACACATTAAAAAGGAATTTTAAGCAGAGCGACAGAATATGAAATACCCTTCATCAGTTATTGTGCACAGGAATTGGTCTTTGGCTTTTATGGCTTATATGATCATACTGATTCTTAAAGCCGGGATGCAAAACTTCCAACCAGCCACTAGGTGACACTTTACATGAGAAGTTCATACCGTAACATTTCCACAGTTACAAGCATTCACAGAATCGTAGAATGGTTTAGGTTGGAAAAGATCTTTAAGATCATCAAGCCCAACCGTTAACATAACACTGCCAAGTCCACCACTAAACCATGTCCCTGAACATCACATCTACAAGTCTTTTAAATACCTTCAGGGATGGTGATTCCACCACTTCCCTGGGCAGCCTGTTCCAGTGCTTGACAACTCCTTTGGGAAAGACATTTTTCCTAACATCCCATGTAAACCTTCCCTGGCACAACCTGAGGCTGTTTCCTCTTGTCTTATCACTTGTTTCTTGGGAGAACAGACCAATTTGCAGCTCATTTCATCCTCCTTTCAGATAGTTGTAGAGAGCAATAATGTCCCCCCTGAGCCTTCTCTTCTCCAGACTTCTCTCCTCATCACACTTGTGCTCCAGACCCTTCACCAGCTTCATTACCCTTCTCTGGACCAGATCCAGCACCTCAATATCTGGTTTGTAGTGAGTGGGCCAGAACTGATCACAGGATTCGAGGTGCAGCCTCACCACCGCCCAGTACAGAGGGATGATCACTGCCCTGGCTCTGCTGGCCACACTATTGTTGATATGGGCCAGTATGCTGTTGGCCTTCTTGGCTGCCTGGGCACAAGCTGGGTCACATTCAGCTCTGTCAGTCAGCACCCCCAGGTCCTTTTCCACTGAGCAACTTTCCAGCCATTCTTCCCCAAGACTAGAGCATTCCATGGGGTTGTTGCGACACAAGAGCAGGACTCATCATTTTGCCTTGTTGAATCTCATACAGCTATCTTCAGCCCATCAGTCTGGCCTGACCTGAGACCTCTGCAGAGCCTTTCCAACCTCAATCAGATCAACAGTCCTGTCCAACTTGGTGTCACTTGCAAACTGTCTGAAGGTGCTCTCAATCCCCTCATCCAGATCATTGATAAAGACATTAAACAAGAACTGTCCCCAGTACTGAGCCCTGGGGAGCACCACTTGTGACTGGCCATCAGCTGGATTTAACTCCATTCATCCGCCACTGTTTGGGTCTTGCCATCCAGCCATTTTTTTATCAAGCAAACAGTACACCCATCAAGCCAAGAGCAGCCAGTTTCTCCAGGAGAATGCTGTGGGAAATAGTGTCAAAGGCTGTTCCATAGGGTTAATACAAGAAAGGCAATATTTACAGTCTGATTTAAGCTAATTTTTCTTGATTTTTTTTTAATGAGACAAGAAAATGCAGAGAAATTAAGAATATTGGCTGAATCAGAGGCTGGGGAAGGAGTGGGCTCTAAAGAAATGAGCCTTTTCAGCTACTCATCTCCACGTTGCACTGGATGCTGGATGCAGCCACACAGGTGACTGGGGGACCAGGGTGAAAGCCTCCAGTATGCTTGACAGCAGCATAAAAGGCAGAAAGGTGAAGGACTTCTCCAAAGTGACCCAGAGCTCTCATGACCCATGCTCTTCCCACCAAAGACAGCTCCCACATATAGCTGTGGTTGAGGAAAACAGTTGGGTATATGAAATAGCAATTCAAGAACAAAACCTTCTGATAAGCTATATAAATTCAAGCAGTACCAACATCTAGCCTCCCCAGACACAAGCTCTATGAAACCAAATAAACTTCCAGCAGCCAAAGTGAACATGGGAAGATGTGAGTACCTGAGTGTTTTCAGCAAAGCCAAAGAGGCACAATATAGGTAGAAGAGACAATTCGGTGTATAAAGGACTTTTAACCATATTTTTTAGACTTTACAGGTCAGTAGCTCAAAACTAAATATCTTTGGCTCTCAGCTTGTGCAGTGACTGATAAACAAGATGGAGAAGGAAGGGAAGGCAAGTGTGTGAGAGAAAGGACAGCAAAATCAGACAGGGTCAGTAGTCTCCTGACAAAAAGAGAAGCAAAATGAAGATGATTCAGTGCAGGAGGGGACGAGCAGTCCCTCAGCAGACATCAGCCCAGGATTCAGGCTACAGCCACATACAGGAGCCCATAACATGATTGCACAACCTATGTATGCAAGAAAATATACACAAGGGTTGCTGAGTAACAAGGGATCTGTATCTGCTCAGCTTGTAGAAGTAGCACTGAATACCCTAAAACAGAGTCATTGAGAAGTCCTCTTTACCTGAAGGAGGCAAAACACTCCAGCAAGTGATAGATACCGAATGGCTGGCAAGCTGGCTTGGGAACAAAGAGTTATGATCTGATAATAAAGGGCAGGAGAGGACACAGATGTTCACATGGATGCATTAATGGACAGACAGGATATAAAAGAGAAGCAGCTGTTAGCATAGGCAAGGGTCAGACTGTCCCTTCCTTGGACTGTGGGACATGTGACAGTTGCAGCAGCTTCTCTTGTCACAGTGCCTCAACAGACCACCCGCCAGCACCTTGAGGCTTGAGGAATAGTCACCAACTATCTGTCTGCTCATCACCACCTTGAGGGGAAAGGTATGCAAACCATAGGCCTGGTGCACAGGAGGAGTGTGCTTTTCTTGGCCAGAAGGATCCATAAAGGGGTGCCAGACCCTCAGGGACTGTGACAGACAAATTAAAGTCTCCAACATTACAGTTTGCTTCAGCCCAAGCCCTGAGGCATGAAGTGCCCTAGGCACCTATAGGCCCATCAACGTTTCTGAGCACCCTACATAGCACCTGCAGGGCTCACAGGGCTCACAGAACTTGCTGAGAACAACCAGCAAAGCACGTTGCATCCCTCCTTTCCTCACCCTACTGTAAATGCCCTCCCAAGACGGCTGCCAAACCATGTTCTGCACAAAACAGAGGTATATTGGGTGTATTGGGTGCATGTCTGCCCAAAACTGAGCCTACATGCTCTGTCTACCTGGAGAGAGAAGAGGAACCACCAGCCAAGGGAGGACCTGAGTTGCAGTCTCTGCTTTACCCTTGTATACTTACTGTGATGAGGACTGAAACCCAAGTGAGTAGCCTAGTGAATAAAAGGAGGGCATAACACAGTGAAGAAATAAATTCTCCCCCATCCCCCCCTCAGATACAACAGTTTCAGTGACTAAATGATGGCTGTGGGCTTGGTGATAGCACTGCCGCTCCCAAAGCTGCCTCTGAAGCATGTGGAGGGGCCTTGGCTCAAGTGCACCCTACGCACACAATCACCATTGTGCCTGCACGCAAGCAGAGCAAGGTTTATAAGTGAGATCACATCATTTATCAGATATCTTTATCTCCAGATAAAGAGGTTTTCAGTGACCTGAAGAAAACTGCGTGCCTGAATGTCCATCCCTCTCCTCCCAGCAGTACTACAGCTAACAGACCAACCACTCCACCTCTCCCTGTGAACTGCATATATGACAGCAGCAGTTTTAACACTGGTTCAACATGTATACTTTCTTCATCGTCAAAGAAACTAATATTTCCCAATTCAGTTTCTGGACAATGTTATTATTACGAAACAGCAGAAGTGCTTCATTAAAATGCACCAGTTTCAGAACTATATTTCTTAAGATGATCAGGTACAAAAATTCTAGCATGCTGCAGAATAAAAACTGTTCTGTGATGAAAAATCACTTCTTCATGGAGTCAGTGCGTGGGTGAAACATGAACCCAAAGAGCCCATATATGTTTTTAATGCAGCCCCTGTGAGACTAAGGTCCTCACGATTGCTTTCCATTGCTTGAGATGGTGACAGGTGTCACAGGTGCTCATCAACAGATTTACATCTGTCCTTTTAAAAAAGTTGTAGGCTTCAGTGGTGTGAAAATCCCCCACTTACCCTTGACAGTAATCCTGAGGTCTCAAGGGCCTTGCATGGTACCTTGCATGTGCCACACACAATCACTGTTAATTCATTTGAATTTTAGAAGTGATACAACTTATTCTGTCCCACAAAAATCTTAGCCCTTTAGAAACAATGAGTTAAAGCTGAAAGGCAAAAAAACCTCCCAACAACTAAACCCAAACAAAAACAAAGATGGGAAAACTACTTAAAGATGCAATAAAGCAGGTTTTCTAGATTTCAGATCATATTCTTAGTTTCGTTGCGTAACTTATATGTACATCCTTTACCATGCTTGAACCTTTCTCAGTAGAGTACTAGCTTTGAATCTCCTGGATATATAAAACTTCTTGTGGGGACTTCCTCAATAATCCTGTAACATACCTCTCCTGCTTAATCACTTTCACCCTCAGCTCAAACTCTGTTTTGGCACATTTTTCAATCTCAAGGCTTGGATATGATTAAAAAAATTCCAAGTGCTAAGCTCTCCCTACAAGTGAAATGTGGATGTAATTAATCCTGGTTTGTTTACTTTGAGTTTGTTTTCTTTGCGAAACAAGAGTTTCTGTTTGTTTGTTTGAAATACCTTTTTTTAAAATGTTTTTGACAGTTGGATCAAGAAAGAAGTATTTTAATTAGTATTTTTCTTCTTGTTAATCTGAAAAAACCCCAACCCACTGACATTTTCTAAATAGCAAAATCCTATTTGATTTCAGTTTAAAGAGATATGTCACTAAGAATATTGTTCTCGGCTTGCCTGCAGCTGAGGCTTTGGACATTCAAGCTCTGCAGCACCGATATGTCTTCTGGGTTAAAAATGAAGTGGGGTCAGGCTGGAAACAGAAGGTTCCTCCACAACCAACAGGGACATGCCTTCACATGTGCACATTTTCCCTCTGTTTCTATGCATAAAGAGGCATCTCGAGACTGAAGAACTGGCTGCTGTTACCCTGACCTGTAAGTGTCTGCACCCAGGAAAACTTTGGCACAGTAAATGACTGCATGAACATAGAACAGGCTGTGGCAGTGCTGCAATTAAGACCAGAAAAAAAGGATAAGGGCCTTCTGGGGTTTGAACCTACTTCACATGAACACAAGTCCAATTCACGTGCAGAGCTATTTGCATAAGGACTGCAAGACTGCACCACTAAATGCAATCAGTCCAGCAGGAAGGGAAAGAAATCCTCCATTAAAAAGAAATTAGGGCAGCTGATGAAGATGTCCTCTGAAAAAGAAAAATAGTTATTAAAATCTGCCTAAACTGCCTGATCGGATTCACTGAGTGGCCTCATGAACATTTATGTGGAGGAAGATACAATAGGAACTGTACAGGCTTCTGCTCAAAGAAAAATACACAAAGATACAGCTAATACTGTCACAAACTTAGACCCATCTGCAGCCCCTTTCTGGGGTACTGATTTATCTCATAGTTGAAAGACATTTAACTTACACAAGCTTACGCTACCCCCAGCTGTTGAGAGGGATGAGGTATTCAATTCAGTTGGAAATAACTGGACTTGCTGCCCTTTTCCTTCAGAACAGAATCAAAATCAGCAGTAGGGTCCAGATACCAAGTGTCTACCAGCAGTCCTGGCAGACCGGCTAGTCCTTGCCATCACTTCCATCCCTCTCACCCCAACCAACCATTCCTAGGGCCACACTGCCAGTCAAAACAGGCTAAAAAATTCAGGTTCTGCAGTTGGATGAGCTCCCTGCTCTGGTCCTCAGCCCTGAAAGCAGCGTGCCTGTGAGATACAGTGAGCTGCCAACTGCTTCTAAACCCCAAGCTGGGTACTGGAGATAAGCAGCATCCCATGGCCAGGGAGACAGAGAGCAGAGCACAGACAAGCTCTTCTCTTCCCCCTCTCCCTGCTGCTCCCAGGGGAGCAGTGACACGCTCAGCTCTCCTCCTTTCCTAACATGCATCTGCTGCTGCCTGTTTTAACGGCAATGCACAAAAGGGTAAAACAATTGCATGTTACTTTTTAGGTCATTTCAGACAGATGGGCCACTTTCCAAGCATCACAAATTTTCCTGAGTTGAACTGTGTCACCACAGCTTTAGTCCAATGCCAGCTCTTTTTTCTGATTACAGCCGAGTGCAAAGATGATAAATGTAAGTACAAAGGGAAAAACATCCTGTTGGAACAGTACTCCCTGTTTGCTACGGGTGAGAAAAGTAAAAGCAACATTTCAGCAACAAAACAATGTGGTCTGTTGCTGGATTATTTCTTTTAAACCCATATTATAATGTGTAACTGAAGAAATGTCAAGCTCTGCAGGAATGCAATGTACAAAAAAAGTAGAAGAAGGAAAGTGCTAAAAATCAAAAATATGCAACTCTGAGCTAGCATGGATTTGCATAAGGATTATCAGGGGTTTTTTATGTAAATACTTTTTTCACCTTTCAGCATAAAACTTTGGAAAGGAATAAAGAGTTATTTTTTTAATGGATTAAACAAGTAGGGAAACTCTGGTCACTTAAGTGTCAATAGATTTCTTCAATATTTTGAAGCAAATAATCTAAGTTATTTAAGGTTTAACTTATCTTTTTTTTTTTCTTCGTCTAGCAATACAAGATTTTTGGAAAGAATTGATTCCTTAGCTTAATGGTTACTGACTGCTGTAAACCAAAAGCAGCCCTCACAGAAGGCTCCCCACTCCAGTGAATCTCTCTTTCACAGCAGACAACACTAGAGTCAGCTTGAAAATACATTTGTTGAAGTTTCTCAGGGCAGAGGCAGATGTTCCTGGGCATCCACACAGAGCCTGCAAAGCAGCTGGGACTATTTAATTTAGTGTCCTTTCACTGCCCCCTTCTCCAAGATGTTGCAATCAAACACCTTTGAAGGCAGCATCTGACCCAACCCACATTAAAAGGACTTTAAGAGTGGAGACATGTTTTCCAGCAATAGTTTTGCCAGCTGAAGGAAAGGCCCTTTGTGCCTGCTGTGCTCAGGTGTGCGAACTCAGCATTTCATCCTTTTGGGTGAGAAGCCCATCCCAGCTGCTTCTTCCCCTTTTCTGCACCATGTTGACCATGGCATTTTCACTGCTTGGGTGACCTACCTCCAGCTTGCGGCTGAGGGCAGGCTGGTGCTGAGGAACACTATGATTTAATCACCTTAAACAAAACAAAACAGGACAAACAAAACAAAAAACTCAACAGTTTGAGGAAAAAAGCCAGGATGGAGAATGGAAACAGGCAAGGAGCAGCAATATCTCCAGGTGGCAGCTGAAGTCAGCAGAGGAGGTGCACCACTACGCCTGGGGTGAACCAGGTTCTCTTTGCACTGAGACAGAACAGGAGCACATACAAGCTTCCTCTGAGGTAGCTTCAGCCATAAGAGCTGTTTGAAAATGAGTATCAGACTATACCCTCATGTTCATACACTGCTTGCAGGCAGCCTAAGCCTGTTGAAGCATCTGCTTGATTCTGCAGATAACTCAGCATGGGTTTGGAAGGTGTTGGATTCAAAAAGTGGCCCTAGTAAAGCTTCTGCTTTTGTTGCTTCCTGTTCTGACACATTATAAACAAAAGAAACAAGTCAACCCCAAAGGCCCATTGTGCCAGGGCAGGTGGAAGTGCAGTTGGACTGCAGGACAGAGGGCACAGGGCAGAGGCCTGGGAAGCTTTTGGAGTGGTGGCAGCTTCAGCAAATAAACCAGGTCTAACACTGCCAGCAGCAGCTGCCAGGACTGCACAGTGCTGAAGGGCACCCAGTATTCCATGCCTGTCACAGCCACCTCCTGCCATGTGTGGGGAATGCTGGGCTGGCTGGGCAGAACAATAGAAAGGCAGAAAAAGACGTCTTAATGTTGGGGGTGTACAGACACAAAATATATTAGTAGAACAGAACTTTGGAGAATCCAAAATGGAATCTTTCCTTCTTGCTCCCTTGTTGTTCCTTCTTGTCGTGGGGATTTGGGAGACAAAACTATCCTTGTGATCTCTGCTCTATTGTTAATGCTCTGTTTCAGTTGTACTCTACCACACAAGTCCAATATAAGTTAAGAGACGTCAGAAAATTAAAGCCTATTCAGGTGCATGGAATTTTTGTGGTCAGGCACAAATGACCTGAGTAATGAATCCTTTTGGACTTGGCATCCAGCTGAGATTGGGACCCTTCAGGCTGTTTCTTTTAAGAGAGGACTTAGATTGTGGCATCAAGGGATTCTTTGGTACACTCCCGTCGTTTACAAAGAATGTAAAAAAAATGCTGTTTCCTTGAGCAGGGAAAGGAATCCCATTGTTTTGGATATCCAAGAGACACTTAAAAGCTTCTTACATTTATCCTGAAAGGCCATCAGCTCCAAGGGAATTTCACCTAATTTTGTAGCAGCATCCCTGTCCCACCCCAGGGGGGTGACCTTGCCCGTTTGCCTCTTTTCTTCACTGCCAACTTAGCTGTGCAGCCTCAGTGTGGAAAGAAAGAAAAAGCAAACATTTACAGGTGACAGCAACATAATTATTACAAAGTGTTATTTCAAGAGGACATTTTCTCCTCACCCCCTCATAGTGGCCATATTTTCATCCACAGGATGTTTTGTCTCAGCCAAAATTCCTTTTGAGGGTGCAAAGAGCGCCTTTGAGGAATGGCCAAAATGACTGAGGAAGCTGTTACTCTCCTAGGCTGAGCCACACACTTCCAATGTCACCTGCTGCAGGTACCAGACCATAGCCACAAACTCATATTCTTCATTCTCCAAAGATGCCTGAACCAAGCCATATGTTATCTTTATACAGCCTATGAAGTATAGAAGTATTGCACTCAACATCCTTCACTGATCCTGTTACAGATGAGGCCTGGGCTGTCTTTGGTCTATTCCCCCCATGCCACTCCCATCTGAGGCCGATGCAGACATGCCAAACCACTGGCCATGATGTTACAGCTCCTGCAGTTGCAGTGTTTCTCTGTGCCAGCTTGGTAGCCCTGACACTGATTTAGTATAGGGCTGATCCCTGCAGACCCTCTGCTGCTACCACAACACAGGTTCCTTACCACTATCCCAGCTCCAGTAACCCCAACCAGCCCTTGGCCACCCCCTGCTCTCCTGTCATGGCTGGGAAAAGGTTTTCAAGTTGTCACATTCATCAACAGCACCAGGGATGTACAGCTAATATGACTAAAAAGGTTATCCTGTGAGGGGAAACACACAGCAATAGGTGAGCAAATATTCTGTAGATAGTAATTTCTACCTTGAAATTCACTTATTGTTGTCCTGCTTTCAGAAACCGGGACAATTGTCTTTGCTTTTTTCCCCTGCTATTTGTCAAGAGTGCTGGTGCACCAAAATGTGGTCCTGCCTCAAGGACTTGCACTTACATAGGGCAGTTTGTAGCAATTCTGCAGAGCTGAGCTGCAGAAGTCAGGTCATTGAAAACACAAGGAGTGGGATGGGGTGTCCCTAGGCTGTATTCCTCCTCCCTGCTTTGTTATGCTGTTTGCAAAGTGCTGAGGGAAGTGTTCAGATCCTCTCCCAGGTTTGCACAGAGCGCTGCGTAAAACCTGGAGTGATTCCCTGTGGAACCCATTCGGAGAAGGCACATGGATGTTTCACATGGAATTTAAACAGTAAACAGCAGCAAAATAGTTTTCAAGTGTTGATAGTGCCCATATGCATTCATTTCTATACGTATCTCTTTTTTTGTGTACCAAGTGACAGCGACCCTCTTCTCCTTTACTCTAAATGCACGAAGCACAGAGAGTTTCATGGGTTTTGAGACAAAGGAAGTCTGTGAGATCATTTGGTCTGACACCCTGCAAACACAGTCATCATCTCATCCGGCAGTGAGCCCAGGGGAGGCTGCATCCCAGCTGGGCTGGTGCTGGGCTGCTGCTGGGCTGGTGCTGGGCTGGTGCGGCTGGTTCAAAAGCCCCTGTCCAGCAAGGTGCACACAGGTCAAGGATGCCACCAGCTCTGCAAGCACATGAAAACCAGTTTGTGCTACTGGTGTGTCAGCAATAACGGGTTTTGCTCCATTTCCGTAAATGACCCGTTAATTTGGTGAGGTGCCATAAGTGAGTACTTACAATAGCACATGGGAATTCGGACAAGGTGGTGCTAGCCACAGAGCAGCCTCATGCCACCACCTTTCATTCACCTCCCAGAAATATTCATTACCTCCACTTCCAGTTCACCTGATGTCAAAGGATTACAACTGGCATCCTTGAGTAAAGGCTACTGTGCGAGTGTTGTTATTAACAGCTACAGCTTTCAAGAATGATGCTAACATATCTTTGCCTATCTGGCATTCAAACTCAGCTGGTGTCCTTGATGAATAATTGTAAACCTCCCCACTGGAGTCACTTTAAACTTACAGTTCAACCATTGTATTACATCCTCTGAAATAAGGCAAGACTCTGCAGAATAAATATTGCTTCACAAATGGAGCATTGTTTTGTTTTCTTAACACCCTATAGAGGCCAGCCTCCTAGGAGGAAACATTTTTATAGCCTTGGACTTCATGAGAAGCCCTTTCACCCACCATCCCACTGCACATCCAGTGGGGAGGGCTGCAAAATTCGTGTAAGCAGTAGACAGAGCCCTGACACTGCTCAGGTAACACGGTCTTTCAAACCTGCTTTGCAACAGGAATGCACTATTTCCTGGTGGGGTTTTTTTGTACCAGACAAGTCAATCCCCTGCTTTGACTTGCAGAGCTCAGTGTTTCCATCACAGACATGCTGGCAATAAGAGCAGCCTGCACAGCACTGTCACATGCTGACAGGAAGATTGCATAGATCAGTAGTAATTAGAAGTAAATCACAATTAAGATCTAAGCAAATCAGAAGCAAAAGAGACTCAAAAGAGGGACTCAGTGATTAATACTTAAAAATCAGAGTAACTAAAACCATTACGAATCCAACCATACAGAGGGGAACTGCAAGGCATGCATGAGTTTTATTAACTCCTATCAACCTGCCTCTCTAGTCAGCACTTTACATTTGTGGCATAGGGAGTTATGAAAAAATTACAGATCCTTGAGGTGTAACTGCCCTGATTAAAGAAATCCATTTATTTCCTCTGGAGAAAAAGGCTTAGGTAGAGGTGCCTGTAATGGGATCCCTATTTAAACAGATTGCTTTTAAGTCTGAAGCACCTTAAAGGTGCTCAGGATGCTTCAGACACCGGAAATATTAATATAAATCAAAAGCCAAGTGATGTGGGAGTTTCAAACTCATAATTATGTACTTGCATAATATTAATGTTGTAGGAGGTAAATACAAGCAAAACACAAGATATTTTTCTTCTGTCTGCGGATGCCAATTTTAGCATTGCTATAAGGTAACAATACACATGAAGGGCAGTTAATATGAAAACGGTTAAGAGAGAAGCTATATTCAGAAATCAAAACAAGCTATAAGAGATCTACAATGGCTTTAAATATACGTTTTCTTCTCCATGCATTAAAAATACTTTCTACTTTACTTATGAACCAGAGCACTTCCAACGTCACCCCTGAATGCACATTGAAAGGACTTCCAACTTGCCAAATCCCAATCCAAGTTGCATTTGGCAAAAACACATTCATGCTACTTCATAGCCTGACTTTGCTTGTAATTATATTTATTTAAGGCTACTTTAACAAGCCCGAAAAACACCGGGGGTGGGAGGGGAGGGGAGATGCGCCTACCGTACCAGCGGGTCTTTTTTCTCCATGACTGAACCTTGACATGGAAACATCACTTCTCCTCGGCCCAGCAGCGGCTCCTGCAGATGGATGCGGTTGCCCAGGGAGGTCAGAGGCTGCCTTTGGCCCTGGCCACCCTGGGCCTGGGTTCCCGGTGCCGCGCTGCTGAAGTCAGGGTGCCAGCTGCCCCCTGGGACAATGGCTCCATTGGGAGATAGCTGCGGGACAAAGGCGCTGCTTTCAGGAATGATTTTATATGCACGCATGTGACCTTTGCCTGAAATGAGTCTATGGAAAGCTCCCTGTCCTGAAGCTCTGCTTTCAAATGCAGCAGTCTGAAGCACTTGCTTAATCTGTCCCTTTTTTCTCCTTTTTTTCCTTTTTGCCACAGACGCCTCAGGACAGGTCATGTGCAGATAACAAGGTGGTGCTGAGCTTTTTCTGATCATTTAACAGAGCTATTCAGTAGTGGATAGGATTAGTTTCTTCACTTAGAAAAGTCTTTCACCAGAATCTGCTAACTAGAGTGCTTTTATCTGCTTTAAGGAATTTAACTACAAAACCAGAGTACCCTAACTTCCAATCCCGTATCTTGAGCCGCTTCCAAACTCAGGCCACTTTTGCTAGGTTTCATACTTTTAGATTTGTGCAACCCAATAAGAACAGCAGAGCCTTTGGATTTTTAATGGATTGGAGTCATTTATTTGTTGATTATGAATTCTTTTGTTGCTACTGATTTCTAAGTATTTTGAAGGTTTCTTACTTGACTGGATTTAAAATAGAAGCTATCAATACATAGCACACCTGAAATCCAAGTATTGCTATAGCTAAGCTGGAGGTGGGGGTGTGAAAGATGGAGCTTATCACCTTTATGTTGGATATGACAGCAAACGCTGCAGCTGTGGCAAGTGAAAGGAAGGTCCCTCAGAGCAATTCTGTGTTAGGTTATAGGGAAGGGTAATAGCAGGGTGTATCTTCAAGGTTAGCCAAAGCTTCCTTTGTAAGATCTCGATTTTTGCTGTTTATTGCTGTGACAGATTAACATTTGCACTGACATTTTTGTGCTGGAAAGAGTCAGGCTTTTTAATCTATTTTTAGTGTAAGGTAAAATACACTGAACATTTTTCAGACTAAGATGAAGGATGTATACTTTGCCATACTAATGTTGAAGAAAATTATCCGTCCTTTCCATAAACAGATCTCAGGCCTACATACCCTAGAGAAAGAGGTTGTATTTGGGGACCAGGAAAGAATGGCCTTCGTTAAGTGAATACGTTCATCCATCCCTACCTAATTCCAGCCAAATTTGGTCAAGTTATAAATCTTTAAGAGATCTTTGTGTATGGTCAGCACCCTGTGCAACTTGTTTACACTTAATAGCTCTTGGAAGATCACCTTTGGGTGTCTTTGAGCCCCTTACAGACCATGGGGCACACGGTAGTTTTAAAAGGTGCTCACAGTCACAATGGAATGCAGGAGCAGCGTCACGTCTGTGTGTCCACCACACGCACCCCACCAGCACAGCTGCACACAGAACTAGCACCTCTCCCGTTAAAAGCATGTGTTTGTGCATGATGGGGAAGTGGATTCCTTGTCCTGAAATACATCTTGGCCCATCCCCCAGACAAAATCAAACCCCACTGACATCTCCTCAGAGATTCCCCATCCATCCTCCGGGCTCCCTACAGCCTCTTCCCTTGCCATCAGTCCTTCCAGAGAAGGAACATTGAAAAGGAGGATAAAATCAAAGCATTGAGGATCTGCTGAAGAGGTAGAGGGTCCTGCTTAGTAAATAAAACAGGGCTGCTGCTGGAAAGACAACACAGGGTACCTGCTAATGCACAGAGGCCATGGAAGCAGGCAGATTTCAAGTGTTTGATTTAGAAATCTTAAAATACGATGTCAGCACTTTTGCATGTCCCATCAAATAATTCCAAATACAAATTCAATTAGAGATACAGAAGTACTAGATGCAAGCAATTTTAAAAAAAGTATTTTGCAGTATCTAGAAGCAAAATATCTGAGCATCTTAACATAAGGGAGGAAAAAAGCACCAAAGAAGAAGAAACAAATTAGCAAACTCACAGATCTCCCCACCTCATAACAGGCTGTTCCCAGCATTGTGCTCCCTGATACTTGTTTGAATTCCATTTAAAGGAAGATGGTTCTCACTTCCCTTAGAAGCTAATGTGCAGCATGCCAGGCTGTTGGCAATTTGTTATCCTTTGATCCTCATCTGACTTTAATATAGTTTTTCTTTTTTTTTTTTAATTTCAGCTTATTATTTCTAATTATTTGTTGCCCCAGGAAAATATATTCCTCTACAGCAGAAGGGCTTAAGACCATTGCTACAAGTGTTCTGTTGAATATAGGCTTGTTTTCAGAGCATTATATGCTACCTGTATTTGGAGACAAGCACAAGCTTCCCCACTTAGCCTCATTGCAACACAGTTCACAGGAACACTAAACTATTTAGTGTTTCCCAATATAGTTATTGCAATCTAGAAGTATTTGGTAGATCTTTACACCCATTTAACAGCGCAGCATTCTTGGTCATATGGCTATCAACTTCTTTGAGTCATACTCAGTTAAAATAAATCTTAGTCAACTCTCATTCTGTATAAACAAACTCAGGCTGTTTAACAAAACAGATGCTGCTGTCTCTAGATGTCATGGGGAGCAGCGGGTATTGCTTTAGGTAATGCTTTGCCAGAATTAATGCACACCAGCTAGTTCAAGTAGGGGCAGTGGCCGCGAGCAGGGCATGGTCGGAGGAGTACACAATGCTGCAAGTGGAAGCCAGTGACCTTCCTGAAGGCCCCAAAGGCACAGGAAAGGCTTTAGGAATGGATTTTAACCCATAAACACATCCTTATTATATGTATCCTGGGCTGCATCAAAAGAAGTGTGACCAGCATGTCAAAGGAGGTGATTCTCCACCTCTACTCTGCTTTCATGAGACCTTACTTGGAGTACTCTGTTCAGTACTCAACATAAGAAGGACATGGAGGTGTTGGAGCAAGTCCAGAGGAGGCCACAAGGATGATACAGTGGCTGGGGCACCTCCCGTATGAAGACAGGCTGAGAAAGTTGGGGCTGTTCAGCCTGGAGAAGAGAAGCTGTGTGGAGACCTCAGAGCAGCCTTCCAGTATCTGAAGGGGGCCTACAAGGATGCTGGGGAGGGACTCTTCGTTAGGGACTGTAGTGGTAGGACAAGGGGTGATGGCTTTAAACTTAAACGAGGGAAGTTTAGATTAGATATAAGGAAGAAGGTCTTCACAGTGAGGGTGGTGAGGCACTGGAATGGGTTGCCCAAGGAAGCTGTGAATTGGTTGGACAGAGCCTTGGGCAACATGGTTTAGTGTGTGGTGTCCCTGCTCATGGCAGGGGGGCTGGAACTAGATGATCTTAAGGTCCTTTCCAACCCAAACCATTCTATGGTTCTATGATATAAAGCTAAAGAAGTAGTGAAGGCCCCTACGACGGGGTCTGTGTAGTGCCACCACCACTCTTACAGACCTTGGCTGAACCCTGTGGAGTGTGACCAGTGAGCTATGACCAGGGCTGGTGGATCAGCTTCCTGGACTTGGCTTCAGGCAGCAGTGAGGCACAGGCTGCTCATACCAGGGCAGAGCTGGACATGCACAGAAATACAGCTGCTGCAGTTAGGAAATCTCCAGGTGTGGCAGGCAGCTACTTCCCACTTGAAGCAGTCACTGCTCAGTGTCACAGCTCAGCTGGGCAGACAGTGGATTGCAAGTCCTGGATGAGGAATTAAAAATCCACCAATGTCCTATTTTGATCATGCAAAACATCCAGTCTACTGAAAACCAAATCAACAAATTCCCAGGTACATTAGGTTCAGAAATTAGTATTTGGGAATCTGATTTCACAACAAATGCAGTGAGGAGAATACTTAAAAAGGGGCACAGTTTCATGCTTTCATCTGTAGCCCAGACCAGACTGTACTGGAAGGTTAATGAAAACAATAAAAAATATTCTTTCTTTTTCAATATTCAGAATGTAAGGAGATGATAGTGGGTGAGGGTGAACCTTTGCAGGAGAAAAGATTAGATAGGCTCAGCTTTAAAGCAGCTGTTTTCCTCATCAGAATCAGAAATCTGAATATCTCTTGATCTTGTGCAGTCAGAGGGAGTAGCTATAGACTTAAATCAGGCCACACATTGAGCACCTACATATGGATTTCCAGAGCTAACATTAAGATCTTATTTTTAAAAGCTGTGTTTACAGATGCCCCAGCCTGCCAGAATAAAGGCCTTTTCAACATTATTCCTTTTAATCCGTCCATTTTCTGCATTCAGCTTTAAACAGTATTGTTGCAAATAAACTCATCAGAAAATGTTCCTGGCATTTAAATATGCCTTGGGTAGAACAACACCAAAATCAACCATAAAAAACAGTGCTTCAAAAAACCTCGCACTGTAGATAGTCATGAATAAAAGAAGATTGTGATTTACAAGAAATCTACAACCCCTCCTCCTGTTAATCTGTTCCATATTTGATGATTGAGCATGAATTACAGTTGAAAAATATCCCGAGGGATTACTTAATATACTGCCTAATCCAGCCATCCACCCCCTGCAAAGTACAACCTCATGCGGTTTTGCTTCATTAGGAGTTTCTCTGCAGCTCCAATGTCCCGGCTCAGTTTCACCTCCTGCAAACAGGTCTAAGCATGAAGAAATGGCTTCTGTGGCCAGAACTGTGCAGAAATATGTAATTCTCTACAAACATAATTACACGAGCTGAGCTAATGGAAAAAGCATACTTTGTCCGGCTACCTTCTAGGCATGGCTGGAGTTACCCCTTCTGCAATCTGAATGGGTGATGTGCTCTTGTACCTCTGGCTTTGCTTTGGCATGTTTTATTTTTCTTAACCCTTAGTTTACAGAATTACAGCTGGATAACAGCTTTGCTCAGACTCCAAAGGTTTGCCACTTCTCCTACTCAACAACTTTTGTCCTGTTATGAAATGTGGTTTCATTTCCATTACTTTGCTCACCAGTGGGGATGTTACAGTATTCTTTATCTTCAGTTTATGCCAAAATGTATCTTCACTTTGAAAAGTCATCAGGCCCAGAGCTTCTGAAGATCGTGTCAGAAGATTAATCCTCCCCTCCTGAGCAATGATTATCACAGTATATGAGGCTACAAGCAGCTATAAAAGAGGACAGTTCTACAAACCTGCACCAGCAGGATCCACCTTCTTGAGGGTATCCGCCATGGGGAGCTTGGGGTGGAAAGAGAAATGGCCATAAACCGTAGCTGTGAGTGAATGTGTGCAGGGAGACAAAGCATGGATATATGAAGAATCATAAAGATCATAAAGTAAAGCTCAGTTCCCCCTGACCAGCGTGAAAAGGCTCTGCATGGGGTGAAGGTTTCCTCTGAGAAAGCATGAACTTGCTGACACAGCTTAAAGCTTTATCACTTGGGCCATCATGCAGGGCACTCCAGGTGCTGGGTAAGGGCAGAAAGGGGCCACAGGGGAGAGCAGAGCATTACCAGCATCAGGCAAGATCCTGCTCCTTGGTTCAAGGGCTAACACCACAGCTCCTTTATCTACTTTCCATTTCACTAAAACATTGCTTTCTACACCTCCTATCCTTCTCTTCTCCCACTGGTTTTCTTGCCCAAGGCCAATCCCCTATGCCCTATCCCAAACAACATCTCTAATCTGACACAGATACAGCTCCTCCTCATTCTGAAGTTCCTAGCCTTGTACAGTACATACAAGTTATGTCAAATTCTGCATTCTGAACAAGATGTACAAATTTCTTAAATGAAATAATGAAACAGTAACTGGCAAATTGTAACTAGGGAACACCAGGAATTTCAGTGCTGCTCTTATCTGCTTATCTGCTGCAGAAAATCTAGTGTTGAAACCTGGTTTGTAAAGACTTGAAAAGAGATATTCCACTAGGAATAAGGGATATGTAAATTTCCTTATTTTTTATTTTTAAGATGAAGCAATATCAAAGTTACACAATCTCCACAAATTGTCCCCTTTTCACCAGGGAGCAAAGCACCAGATGATAACACCAATCCATAAGTGAGAGCAGCCAACAAACACAGCCACAAGTACAGCAAACATACCCTAGAGAAATGAGAAGTCAAGAAACTCCAGAAAAGGCTTACGGAGGAAGGAGTCATGACTTCCAAGGGGTTGGTCACACAGATGGATTTGCAGGTCATGCAATAAGAGCAGCCTTTGAAGCACAGTGAGGAATTCTGGCCACTCACCAGTTGTTGTGCCAGCACGAAGCTGTTGGTCCAACAGCTATGGCAGGGTGGGTTGTTCATGTAACATTTGTAATTCAAGACCAGCAGGTTGGCCTCCGTCACTATGGTGCCTGGTTTTCCATGTTCCTGAAAAGAAAGCTATAATCTGGGAAGAACATAAATGTTTCAATCTTTCTGGGGCCAGGGAAGTTGGTTGATTTTTTTGGAAGGAAAAAACTGGGGTATAAAAGCTATTTCAAGTGACTGAACAACTCATCCTTGAATTTCAAGTGAAACCCATTGAAAACCCATTCTGAAAGGAAGCTACAACGTGGATTAGGGCCTTCTGAGTACTACTACACTGAGCAGATATCAATCACAGTGACAGTCACAGCTGCCCCTGCATCAAAATGCACTCAATTCCCTGCAAAAGACAGAGAGCAAACTGGCCTGTTTAGGTTTGGATACTGCAGCGAGAAGCTGCTGTGCAGTGAAGGGTTTTGGGCTACACAAATGATGTTTGGCTTGAATTTTACATGTAACTGTTTGAGGCTTATAAAACAACTCCAGTTTGTTTGCAAAGCTTGGTTTATATTCCTGCTAACAATTTATCTTCTGCTTTTGATTCCTTACAACATCTGTGTCCTTTTTCCAGACCCCCCTGCATGGTTTTATTCACTAAAGCTTTCAGAGTTTTGTTTGTGTTCTAATGTTTTTGTCTTCTAAGTTGTTTTTATTACGATGTACACCACACTGAGTGCTCTAGCAGCCTGCAAGGGATGTTTTCTAAGAAGAATAAATTATGGGCATTAATAAAACAAAGCACAGAGCTTTTGAACATTTGGTTTCAACGTGGAAGGATTCTCTTTCATATGAGAATCATGTTGAGGATTTATTTCTAGGGGGACTTTTTCTGTTATTAAGATCTAACAAAGCAGTATTTTACTAAAGGCTTTTTGTTTTTCCCTTGCCCACTCTTGTCATGGTTATTGCAAAGCTCTTCTGCTGTTTCTCATTTCGCTGCAAGGTACCGATGTGCGTATGAAAGGTACACTGTGCAGGGTTTGCTTTCAAGTTTTCAGTTAAGTGGGGGAAGGGAGTATTTGGGGGTTTTGTTTGAGCTTCTTTTGTGGAGAGGGATGAAGGTAAGGATACGGAAACCAGGGGCAAAATAGTTCTTTAAAATAAATCCAGATCTCCCCTCTCTAAACACATGCCAACCAAATATACAAATTATGGCAAATTGCTTGGCTGTGTTCACAACAGGGTTAGTGCTAAAAAACAAGAACACTATAAGCAGGAGTTACAGCATTTCTTTGGACCTCCTTGAAAAGTCTTCCTTTCAGTAGGCTCAGTCCTGCAACATAAGCAATTTAGCTCTCATGAGTAGTCCTATTGACTAAAAGCAGGACCTGGATTTACAGGGTCACCTAAACCAACAGAAGAGTTTTGAATGCAACATTTTCCCATAAGTCACTTCCCATTATACCCTTTTGCCACCTGGACTCCATCTCCTTAAATCTGCTTTATTGGTCCCATATGTCTTTATTCAGTGAAGTGCTCAAGCTTTGATGGAATGGAAGGGATGTAAGCAAGCACAGAACAGCTTTCCTGAACCAGTGCTGCAGCCGCACGCCTGATTAATGCCTCCTTTCATATAGCTGCGTCCCTGCACTGGATGCACAGAACAGCCTCCCACTTGTAGTTCCCAAACACGCTGGCTTTCTCTTCCAAACCCACTTGCAAAGTCCCCTGCATCCCAGCTGCATCTAGCTTGCAGCTTTGTGCTGTTGTCCTTTACACGATGCAGGTACCATTGCCAAGTAGCACTGAGTGCTCTAAAACACCAAATGCTTAAACTCCCATAGGGTTCCATCCCCACTGGTTCCTCAGAGCAGGGTCTCACCTGCAGCCCAGCAGGCAGCACCCTTGCCCCCTCCTTGTACCATCTCTGGCCACCATGGGGCATAAATTATGTCCCCACAAGACACAAACACATTTCCCACACACACACTTTTGGTTGGATTTGGTTTTTGGCTATTAAACTGACTCACCCCATCAAGGTGAACCTCTGGGCTAAGGCACAGGAATCCTCAGAAGTGGAGCGAGAGGAGGATGGGAGGGCAGACTACTGCATCCAGCAGTACTGGATAAGCTAACTCTAGAATCATACCCTGATTAGGAAGGTGGCAGCGGCAGCGCCATATACCGTGTGCCCGTGCACCTTCTCCTTTTTGTTTGCAATTTATAATACAAAACCAGGAGAAAATATTTTAGTGCAGATTTCCCAAAAGCAATGGCAATTTTTGTACCTGGGCAGATTTTTAGCAGCATCTAAACATATTTTAAAGCTAATATGTATTAACTATACACTTACTTTAATGTTAAAGATGCAGTTTGATTACATCATCCTCCAGATCAAAAAGTGGGGGGTGGGAACCATAAACTTTGCAATGTTTGACTTAAGCTCCAGAGAAATCATCTGAGAGCTTTTATGGGTATTTGCATTTCTCAATGACAGGAATCAAGGTAAAAGTGTCTTGATTGTTTCTTTTTATCACTTTCCAGCTGTGGTACAAAACTGGGAATCTGTTAATTGCTTCAGACACTGGTGGGGTCAGATTGGCAGCAATGAGCAGCTTTGAGCCTTTTCCTTGTAACTGCTGTCATGAAAAGCTCCCGTGTTTCCTTCCTCACTATGTCTCACAAAGAGATTTATGGCTGTGCTTTAACCACGTGTCAATGAGCCAGTCAAGATTTACAGCAGCAAATTTAAAGGCTTATCTGCAACAGAATTTCCCCACTGATACATAATCCAGGTCATAATTTATACTAAGTGCTTGTATATTTAATTAGCTCTATGATGAGATGAAATACTACAGAACAGTGGCCTAAGTGAAGGAGGCAAATCAATGGCTCTGTATCTCTTCCTAGGAGGGTGAGGAGTAAGCAGGACCTGAGGAATGAGATCAGATTTCCTAGCTGCACCATGCTGCTCATAAGCAGCAGCAAGTAACTGTATAGGGATACCAAGAAATGGATGTTTATTTGCATGTCCTGAGGTTTTGCTTCAGTTCTTGCAGGATCTCTTACCATCAATGCTACTTCTGTCAATCCGTTTTCAACTGGACTCCCAAGCTTGCCAGCAGGGACAAGGACCTATACAGTGATTTTAAGCTGGTGATTGTGTTGACTTGTTGAGCCACCTTTTACTAACCAAACGGATTGAAAGCCATTTCTCCAGCACAGGACTATGAGGCTGGAACAGTGAGAGGCAATGGGCTTGTGAGGGGATGCCAAAGAAGAACCCTGGGGCAGGTGAGAGCTTAACACCCATATTTTCTCTACGTGCCATCTCTTGTCCCTTGGCACTGTGCTCCTTAACAGCTGTCAGTGATTCCATGAAATGCCTGCCAGGAACACGGACAGCAAAGCAAGTAGTCCCTGAAGATGGTCTAAGCCATACGGCTCCTTCTTACCAGAGCTGCACTTTTTTCTCAGGTCTTCTCCCAGCTTATTACTTCTCAGCCAACAAAAGCTCAAATCCAGCTCCTCCCTCTCATTTTTTGGCATGAGACCAGAGCATAATCTTCCTCCACATTTCAAATATCAAACCTTTCATTAAGGCTTTGAGTATTTTCAGTTTCAGTTGTTGCAACCTCTTCTGCAATGTATCCACGTAGCCAAAAGAGCTTATACAACTCATGCACCACAGCAACTTGCCAGGCTGTGTTGAGCTTAGTTTCTCAATTCCTTTTGGAGTTTGCTGTTATGGATCACAATATTGAAATAAGCATATGTCAGACTTCATTAATAAAGAGCTGTTGAGCTGGCTCGGAAAACTCCATAAAGCTCTCTCTCCATCACAGCTTGATTTAAGGTAGGATTTCTTTTGTCCATCTCTAAGGTTCAGGAATTCTATTCAGGTCTGTTACTTATAGCACCAGTGCTGGCATCACCCCTTTGGGCTCAAAAGGTAAAACCACCTCCAGGCTCAGCCTGCTATGCCCCTTATCATCCCACCTGCAAATTCATTACTTTAAAGAGAGAGCAGTAATTAACAGAACAAGCCCAGGGAAGCCTGACCCAAAGTAGCAGGTGATACCATCCGTCCTTCTTCCACTTTCTCTTCTTGGCTCACTGACAGTCATTACCCTATAATGTTTAGCATATGAAGATCCTGGTGAAAAACCTGCATTTTACCTTTTACAAAGTGCTCACAGCACCTTCAGAAAACATGCAATTACTACCAAACTGGAATTTCGCTGTTTGAATTATCAGTCCTCACACATCTTCCAGGGGACCAACACGAACTTCAAAAGTAAAATTAAGCACAAAATATACTTTAAAAGACAACTTTTCAAGGTGCTTTCCTACCTTTTAAATGATTTACAGAGCACAATCCCACCTTTTTTCCTTCTCAAGTTACCTGCAAGACACTCAGGAATTCTCAAAGCACAAGAAAAAGCCATGTTAGGTACAAAAACCCCACATGCACAGGAGAAATAAAACAAGCACTCAATTTTTAGAACTAATTATTGGAGCATGTACTCTCCAGCAGACTTTCACCCCTCTATTAATTCAGCTTAGTCTTTACCAATAGGTAAAACCAGTAGGATCAACATGGAACTGTGCAAATAAGTAAGAGCAGCAATAATATAACTTGCAAAGGGTTCCAAGAAGTTGTCGCCTCTCTCTCGCAAAGCAACAGTCTTCTGTCTCTGATCCCTTATGCTTTTGCCATTCATCTAAGGTTGGAAGTAAGACGAAATTGTTAAATCAGAGGCTGGGGAGCACGCCAGGCTTCCGAGCCCGGGCTGTGAAAGGCCCCCTCTGTCCATTGCAGAGCTTTACAGGGACTGCAGACAGCAGACCTGAGACAGCCTTTCAGGCCTGTCTTTATCAGTCAAAAGTCCTCTTGCACTCCAGAGGAACCCCCCGGAGAGGATTCATCCCCCTGGTTGTGCTGGCAAGATGGGGCTCGGCAGTGCCCCCCCAGCCAGCTGGACCGCCAGACGTTCCCTTCACACAGCCAGTTGGCTCTCAAGCAGTCACCGGCCTCCCTCTGCCTGCAGGACTGCTCTTTCTTACACCAGTTTCGATGTATGGAAAAATAAGATACCTGTCAGGAGAAGAAATTAAGCCCCTTTCAGTTTTATTACATTCCTTCCATTTTATAGGTAGGCTGTTTCTTTCTCGTTTGCTTTGCAAAAGACATTATAATGATAACTAACCAGTGGAAAGAGTTTGCTTTTGATTCCTTTGGATGAATTGGCTTAGAGAGGTTGTGTCTGAAGTAGGAGAGATTAGTATTGTATTTACTAACACACCCCAGGCTCAGTGAAAGAAGGGGCGAGTAATCCCTCAAAAAAGGGCTGGTTGTTATAAAACCCACCACAAGTAATGAATATACCCCAAAAGAGCAAAGACAGCGATGGAGCAAATCCTTAATGTGAACCAGACCGAATAGCATGAAACAATCAGCCTGATGGGTGAAGTAGTGATTTGGCAAATGTTCTGACGCTCCTTGCCATGGGATTTCCGGACAGTCATGGTGAAAGTAAGTAAACACGCCTCATCAGAAATAACATTAGCAACAGGCACAGCAGTAATGCACAGCTGGATCATTCATTCAGAAAAGAGATTCCTTCCTTTACCTGATACTAAAGCTTCCCCTCCCCTGGTGCCACAAAGCAGCTTGGATACAAACATCATACCAAAAATTCACTTCCATCAAAATTCACTTCTGAGCTGAAGGTGCAGCGGTGTGATGGCTAAGTTCACACTTCACGTCAAAGCCGAGAGGTTCCCTGAATGAATCCATATCCATAGTAAATGTCTGAGGAAACAATCCAGATGCTGGCACTTTCGGGCTCCAAATCTCATGCTCTATCCATTACACTAAGAAATTCTGTGTTGCAGTGACAGGATTACCCAGGCCTTTCTGAGGAGTTTTAAGCCAAATCGATTTTCTCACCCAGGAAATAAGAATAAGAGGGTTAAAACATGTAATGGGCTTCCAGCATTCACAATGAAAATGCTCATTGCTGTTCTCCAATAGCAACTGAATCTTGATTTTTTGTTTATATTTCATTGAAGGAACTCCTCCCAGCCCTGGGGAGCATGAACTGTGTGTGCAGAATGGAGAGAAGCAGAAAAGGGATGTCTCATTTTTTCAAGAGAGGGATTCGGTCCCTCCAGGAAAAGGAATAAAATACACAAAATCACTTTATACTAATCCAGAGTTCCTTTAATGTCTTCAAGCTCAGACGATAGCCCTAAATCCCAGCCCTTCTCTCCGATTAGCTGTGAAGAGATGTGAGCTTTTTTGGTGACACCAGACTTGGGGGGGGGTTGAGACAGTCATCTCCTAGACTGGAAATCAACAGCAACAATTGTATACAAAGGTTTGGATTGTTGGATAAAACACCAGGGCCCGTGGGGAACATTCCCGCATTAAACTCAGCATTTGATTCCAAAATTTGACATCTCCAAGATGCTAGAGAGCTTTCCAGAAAACAAGACCATCACTCAAAGTGTGTCAGGGGCTTCCAACTGTTTCAACATCTCCAACGAGCACTAATACTAAGCTTTAAACACTGAACACTGAGGTTTGATGCAGCTCCAGGAAAGTGCTTTGCTAAGCTTCGGAGAGGATGTGCTAAATTTGGAACATTGTCCAAAGAGAAAACCAATTATTTTCACCAGGAGTCCATCTAATGTTTTGCAATGACTTTAAAGCAGGCAGATATAACAAGGGATGGCAAGTAGCCACTGACATGAATTATGTTTCATCCCAGCTCCAAGGTCATTGTCAAATACAAATAGTGGTCAAATACTGAGGAGACACATGGTGTTCAACATGCAGCACAAGGCTGAAGGAAGCTTGCAGCATGGCTGAACAACAACCAGCTTTCACATGCTCTCACAGGTATCAACATGGTCACCTAAATGCAAAACGTATCACCCAAAATGTACTACAAGTCACACAAACCAGGTTAGATTCCCACTCCCACTGGAGTATGTCTCCAGCAAGACATGACTCACGGCTCTGCTGCTCTGACTCCAGCATGTCCTCTTTATTCAGGTGCTTTCTGCACAGGTCCTGGTGCTGTACACCCTTGTTTCAAACTGCATCATCCACAGCGAATAGCAGAAGGTCTTACAACACCCTTATTCCATCTGCTTCTCCACATCAAGAACACCCTGCAAACCAAGGCTGGGAGCTGTTCCAGATCAGAAATGTTGAGGCAGCTTGCTCTCATCAGAGCCATTTTGCAATGCTAAATGCTGCCAACAAGAAGCGGGCACAGCACCACACCCTTGCTGCACAATGTGGCTGCAGGACCAGCTGAATCTTCCAGTGCTGCCAGTGATACCAACAGCAGCACAGAGCAGCCCAGCGTGGTCACTACAGACACATGCCTGACTTCTTTACTTATGGAGCACCATTCAAAACTGTTCTCAGCACAAGATAATCATAGAATCATAGAATGGTTTGGGTTGGAAAGGACGTTAAGATCATCTAGTTCCAACCCCCATGGCAGGGACAACTCACACTCTGTCCAACCTGGCCTTGAACACTGCCAGGGATGGCGCATTCACAACTTCCTTGGGCAACCTGCTCCAGTGCCTCACCACCCTCACAGTAAAGAACTTCTTCCTCATATCTAACCTGAACTTCCCCTGTTTATGTTTAAACATATTATCCCTTGTCCTACCGCTACAGTCCCTGATGAAGTCCCTCTCTGCCACCCAAAATCAAGAGATGTCTTTGCAGTAGTGCCCAAGAAATTTCCACGATACTGTGACAACACTCCTTGAGGTGAAGCAGCATTATCACTATTTTCACACGAGACACAGAGACATTAACAAACAATATCCATTAATTTCAAGAGCCTGCTTTAAGACGTCAGGAATCCCAGTTTCTAGAATTCTTAGCATTATATAGAACTACTACTCCAGGCTTTAACAGACACTAGCAGAGACTTGCTGTACTGGATGTGTACAGCACAGACTCATTATCTCCAGAGGGAACCATCAAGAGTCAGCAGTTCCCATCAGAGCTGTGTGTTTCAAGCTGAGTGCTGAACAGAGAAGTTAAAAATGACCTTTTCCGAAAATTACAGCTGAAATGACGTGCCAGCTTCCCATAGTAATCCTGTCTATGGAGACACAGAAATGGGACTCAGCTCTCCAGAAAAAGACTGAGCTGATTTGAGCATGACCTGATTTCTCCTGCAGCTCATTCCCCACTCAAGTCACTGCTTTGGGATCATCCCATCATACTTTGATGCCACGGGGCTGTTGCCCAGACGGCCTTATGTCCACCTCAGCTGCAGCCTGAATCATATTCTCCAGAGTACTTTGTGATTTTTATAGATGCCCAGCTTCTCCTCCTTGTTGCTGTTCCCTCTCAGATCTTCCTTTGACTTTATTCTCTGTCACCAGTTCATCGTTCCAGTTCTTGAACACAGAAACTCACAGGGCTTCAATTTCGCCATGCTGGAGTCTCTTCTGGAAACTGGGTGAAGACTTGTAAATCACATGGATGATTTGGCCAGTTCCACCTCTCACATCCACTGAAAACTGTGAGACTTTTCATTATTTCAAGCAGATGTTAGTGGATGATTCAGGGAGCAGATACAGGTAGTTGCCAGCCACTGAGCTGAAGAAGTCCAAGAGAGAGTCCAAGAGATTATGAAGTTGAGCAGAACGGAGTTATCCCAAAACTTGTAGCCTGTGCTCAGTTCCCCTGGGGACACACAGCACACACTGAGCAATGGATTCCAAAATGTTAAGAAATAAGCTAGCGTGTAAGAAAAATAAGGATCTCCTGTTGAATTAAAGAGTTAGGTCATTAATGCTTGTTCATGTTACATTACTCACACTTGAGAGACAAATAACTATCTGTTGCCTCACTAACCCACATATTTATTTGAACAAGTATTTCCCAAGAAGTAGGGAGAGAGAACCATTTCAACAGAAAAGTGCTATATTATGGTCTTATCATAACAAGCCACTTCACAGTACGCTGATGTGTATCGTATACAAGCATCCATTGTAAAAAGCAATTAAGTGTATCTCATGTTACGGTGCTGACATGTTCGCTCATTCACAGAGGTCATTAGCTCACAACGGGGCCTCTCATTTCCATATGCCTTACTGAGGTTTTGCTATATTTCAGAATCAAACCTTAGTATGAGCATTATTAGCTCAGAAGGACATGAGCGGTGCCGTATAACATCAATTTATATAGAAATCCAGCAAACATTCGGAACAAGTTTTATATAAAAAAGTCTACAGTCTGAATGGAAAGGACATAGTACATGATCAGTTCCACTTCACACACTCGATATGTTTAACAGAAGGTTATTCTTTCAAAAAGGAAAAGAAAAAAAAACCTGATCCTAAACAAAACTGCCTATTATCCTCTGGGCTGAAAGTGCTGCTCTGCTGCCTGTTTACAGACCGGCCTGTGAACACGGTGCTGGGTGTGAGCAGTGTGTGGAGGTGAATCTCTGCTTATGTTTTGATCAGATACAGTGGTCATTGCTGCTGGAGTGCCAGCAGGACCCTCGGCTTGGCAAGCAGAGCTGTGCCAGGCAGCACTGCTGCCCCTCTGCCCCATCACACTGGAGCTGTGCCGGGCAGCAAGAGCAGGACACTACCCATCCAGGCAGGACAAAACACACCAGAGAGAGTCAAAACCTCTGAAGAAGTCAGTCAATGAGCTATGGGAGTAGACAGTGGCTAGTTAGCAGCCTGCCCTCACACACAGCTTGCTCTTGCTAGATTCTTAATTAACACCAAGGAATACAGCACTTAAGGGCAATGGTCAAAAATTAAGCAGCCGTTCTACATTATACACATTATCAGTGTCTTATTTCTATTTTCAAATTGCATTTATGTCAAATTCAATTGTTGAACTTTTATTGAAAAAAGAGTACTGTTTTCAACTGCCCTCTCTGCACTATTTTATTTAGAGGTTTTCATATCTCCTCCATCATAGCAGTAGTCAATCAATCAATTCTTTGAAGTCCTTCATCAGTTCTCCTTCTATGTAATTGCATTTCTCTTGTACATTGACGTAGGAAAAAGCTTTGTTCTCTCTCCTCCTCTGCGTCTAAGTGCTAAGTGCTAAGTATTTTATTAAGTGCTTTATTAAGGAAGATTTTCAGTGCTGTGGAAACAAACATCTATTTTTAAAAATCTGGGTCTTAAAATTAAAGCAACTGGAAGTGTTCAGTATTTTGAAATTAGTTAAGTACTCACCAAACATATGAATTCCAACATTTAAAAATGACTGAATCCTTTGACAAAACCATTCGAGATAAACATTTTTTTAATACACGTATTGCTTCAAACACAAGAAAGATGCTTGCACAGACTCTGGCACTGTAAGGTGCCCATAAAATACAAGGAACATCCATGCCTGGTCCTCAGAGAGGAGAAATAAGCTGCAGTAGCCTGCTGGCCACCAAGCTGGGAGCAGACCATGAAAAACCAGGAGACTCAAACCCCCAAGTTCAGGGTATCATCCTCCAAAGCAGCTTAAACCACCTGCCTTGGTGGGTGTCTTTGAGTGATGTCCAAGCTTCATCTCTCAGATGACTATTACATCAGTAAACTGGAAGAAGACTTGAAGGTAAAGAAATAGCAGAGGAAAACAAGTGAAGATAGTCACAGCTCCATAATACCTCAAAGCAGTAGAGACTGCAGCAGGAAAGTGAGTGATAGAACTGATGTGAGACCTTCATTCTCTCTAAGTTTCCCTTCACTGTGGTGACAGGTCATCTTAGTCCCTCCTCTTCCTTCCTTCCTCCCTACCTCCAGTGTTTCACTGTACAGAAAACCTAGGAATTAAGTGACTAGGACTAGGAAAACAATAATGAACTGTCAGTAAACCTTCGTGACCACTAGATCAACTTGAAAAGCTGTACTATTTCCGAAAGTGCTAAAAAGCCTCCTTCCCCTATGTGCTTTCCTGGGTGGGAGGTGAGCTACAAAGAGACCAAAGTCTTTTCTACAGTGCTGAAGTTTAAGGCGTTAAAAAACTTGAAAGATTTAGCAAAGTAAGTGACAGGGA
>NW_009930530.1:57195-59134 GCF_000696875.1 Nestor notabilis
AAACAGGCCTGGGACTGCTTGTCTGTACGCTGTAGCTGGGTGCTGAAGGAAAACCGTGGCCACCTTTCCATTGCTCTCACGGTGTCTCTTGGGTCCCACCCTGAAGCTCACACCCAAGCAGATGCAGCAGGGCTTGGCACAAGCATTCCAGCACCCATGACAAACAGAGGGTTCCTCACATGAATTGAAGCAGCTTTTAAATCCTGAGCAAGCCCGAATCATCCCACCTATTCCTGCAAAGGAGGGGAGCAGATAACCCCCAGATGAGGCTTTTCTCTCTGAAATGGGTTTTGGAAAAGGAGAGCAGTCAGTCAATCAGGTCTTGAAGTGTGCTTTATTTCTAATGTGCTTTCAAACATTTTCCTTTATTTTAGGGCATATTTTCCTTTAGAAGCTTTATCAGTTACTTTATGATATTTTACAGTATCATTTATTTATAAAATATAGGAACATTCAGAAAATGAAAAGTGAACTATCAGAATGAAATGCTTCGTATTAACACTCTTCTGAAATTCAATTCTGTGGATAAAAGTAATATAGACTAGAATAAAATAAATAAAATAAATAAAATAGAATAAAATATAACAATAATAAATTAAAAATAATAAAAATAATTTAACCCCCCATTTGACCTGACATGACCTCCAGGTTAATTTCTGAAGCATTTCTTTTGCCCTTTCTTGTTGAGACCTTTCCTCTTTCAACACAGCAAAGAAAAAATATAACAGCCACTCATGTCAGCTCGTCTCACTCCAGCTTCCCAACATTGCCAAAATGAATCTGGTTCAAAACACTCACTCAAGCAATTCACAACAGAATTACAAGTCCCAAAGAGGCACAGATGTAAAATCTGGAATTCTCCCTATCTCATTGTTTTCTCCCCGTGCAGTCACAAGGAGCAGCAGAGCCAAACAAACCAGTTGCTGCTGCCAAAGAGGGTTTTGTTCCTGCTCGCGCCTCCCTCCCTCTCCCCTCTCCACCCTCAGCTCCACATCAGCCTCGCTGCCTACTCAGCCTCTGCCCAAAATCTCCAGCTCGGTAACGCAGTGAGAACTACCCCGAGTTTATTCACAGGTGAGAATTGTAGCAGGCCATGGAAGAGCCCAGTTGGCGCCCAGAAAATCCAACGTGGTCAGGAACTGGGGCAGAAACAGGTCAGCCCAAAGCATGCCCACAGAGCTTCACTTTCACTCAGAAATGAAAAACATTTACCCAAATATGCCTTCAATTTTTGCTGTCGATTCATGACGTTACCATAGCCTTAGCACCATACCTGGGTGAAGTATTTATCAGTAAAATACAAAGCCTCTCAAATGTAATCCTGACTCGTCTACATCAACAAAGGTAACTAATGGTATAGGTTTAACTGGACAAAACTAATAACAAAAGAAAATCTTGGAAATGTGTTCAGAAAAACTATATTTATGGTATCAGATGACTGTGAAATAATGCAGATTTAAATATTAGCTGCCATGGCTTAATGCGTATGCACTCATATTATAATTGTAATTTAGAAATTATAAAACCAGGGGAAAATATGTTATTAATAGAAATACTTTTATGCATATATAAAAAGATAAACATGAAAAATTATGTCTCATCCAAAGCATTTCTATTTACTTTGTGTATTCTATGGGCCCCTGTCCAATACTGATGCTCCATTAAAAAGCAGGTTAAGTTGCTGTGAATAAACAGTCCTAAGGAACTGAAAATATTGACATGACTAAAAATTCCTTATATTAAAATTTACAAAAATTATCATATTTCTATGAATATGAGATCCACCAAAACTAAACAGCTTTTATATCCCCAAAAGCTAAACAGCGTCAGATGCTTTGTTAGTATTGACACAAACCCTGAGGCCAGCTGGAACACTCCATGGGACGGCACAATCTGTGACAGAATGATGGGACCAGCTCACCCAGTAACTCAGGAGATG